>NW_027311054.1:0-36769 GCF_047496795.1 Chiloscyllium punctatum | reverse complement strand
AACACAACTGATCCTCACTGCGAACATCTGAAAACGAAACAGTACTTCCGCCTGTCACAGCCCGAAACATTGTGGGATGTATGGTCACGTGAGCACAATGTCACTGCTCAATAGTGAGTGAAATGGTTTCTACACATTGCTGAAAGCAGCACTGTGTGTGTTACTGAATTTTCACAGTTTCTCCATGTGTTGTCTCTATCTGCGAATGGCAATGTGCGTAGGAACTGATCCTTCACCCTCTCCTCCCCAGCAACCCTGAAATGAGAAAACTTCAGAAGTCATGCAGCCCCATTAGTTATGAACAGACAGCTGTTAAACATGAATTTTAAGGCAAGGAGATTCTTAGCACAACTTCGTTCTTGAACGGAATCATCAGAATATCGAGATTTGACTCCATCTGAAAAGAGCATGCAGTTACCTTTACTGTCGGCCTGAGTGTCAGCAGGTCTGCCTGAAATAGAAGGATGAAATAGAAGGATGAAAATTCAATTTAGCACGGACAGATAAATTAGACAAATGCAACAAATGCGGGCAATAATTATCATTAGCTTGCCAAATAATCATATTTTACACAGAGGGTGCAAGCTTATGGAAGAAGGTGCGAGCGGAAGTGATTTAGGCGGGTACAGTAACAACACTTAAAAGATATTCCGACAATTATATGGATAGGGATAGTTGAGAACGATATGAGTCAAGTGAAGAGAAATGGATTTGACATTTGTTGATTAACATTTGATCAGCCTGGACCAGTTTGGGACAAAGTCCCTATGCCCGTACTATGACTCTATATGATATCTGGAAAGTTCAAATTCTCATTTCATGCAATGCTGACAAAAGCAGGAAATATAATTACTGCAATTATGAAATATTGTCTGCTTTCTTCTAAATTTGACCAAATTGTTTCCACACAGACAGATGCGCTGCCAACTGTCTGACTGGTCTGCTCGTCACTGCGTTGCTACCTTCCTCAACATTGTGGTGATCCCCGCAAACAGGGACAATACTCCCCAGTTTCCAAAGCAAGGCACCCCCATACAAAGCTTTCAGCAGTTTAGAAACTTCAGTCGATCAGCAGTACTGAAGTAAACAATGGCTAACAGTGCTTCGTCAGCAACCCGAAAGTATATTTCTTTTTTTCAGTGTTTACCATCTTTAATATACGGCTTTATTATGTTCCTCTATCGACATGGCGACAGCATGACAAGATTCACTCATCAACAATATCCAGCAGGAATTATCCATTTCCCTAAATCTGGAACATGAAGTTTTATGATGGCTTGAAAAACGAAGATCAATATGTAACTGTCCACAAACCATTCAATGGTCACAACACAGGAAGAAGGTCATTCGGTCCAAGGAGCCGATGCTACCTCTTTGAACACACTGCGTAAAGGTTTTCAATCTCTAACGTCATTGCCAACAAAGTATCACTCTCAGTATTTTTAACCCACGTTCAACTGCACTGGGGACAGGATGGTGATGAACCCGCTTTAAACTTTTTGTAAGTGTTTACTGGTCGGCGAACGTAGTGCCACTGTTGAAGAAGGGTGGTAAGGACAAGCCAGGGAACGAAAGGCCAGTGAGCCTGAGGCAGTGGTGGGCAATCTGTTGGAGGGAATCCTAGGAGCAGGATATATATGTATCTGGAAAGGCAAGGACGATTAGGAATAGTCAGCATGGCTTTGTGCGTGGGAAATCATGTCTCACAAATTTGATTTAGCTTTTGGAAGTAACAAAAAGGATTGATGAAGGCAGAGCGGTCGATGCCATCCATATAGACTTCAGTATGGCGTTCGACAAAGTTCTCTATGGGATACTGATCAGCAAGGTTAGATCTCATGGAATACAGGGAGAACTAGCCATTTGGATACAGAATTAGCTCAAAGGTAGAAGACAGTGGGTGGTGTTGGAGGGTTGGTTTTCAGACTGGAGGCCTGTGACCAATGGAGTGCCACAAGGATCGGTGCTGGGTCCTCTACTATTTTTTTGTCATTTACATAAACGATTTGGATGCGAGCATAAGAGGTACAGTTAGTAAGTTTGCAGCTGACACTAAAATTGGAGGTGCAGTGGACAGTGAAGAGGGTTACCTCAGATTACAACAGGATCTTGGCCAGATGGACCAATGGGCTAAGAAGTGGCAGATGGAGTTTAATTCAGATAAAAGCGAGATGCTGCATTTTGGGAAAGCAAATCACAGCAGGACTTTACACTTAATGGTTTAGGTTCAAGGGAGTGCAGTTGAACAAAGAGAATTCGGAGAGCAGGTTCATAGCTCCTTGAAAGTGGAGTCGCAGTTAGGTCGGATAGTGAAGAAGGGATTTGGTTTGCTTTCCTTTATTGGTCATTGTATTGAGTACAGGAGTTGGGAGGTCATGTTGCGGCTGTACAGGACATTGGTTAGGCCACTGTTGGAATATTGCGTGCAGTTCTGCTCTCCTTCCTATCGGAAAGCTGTTGTGAAACTTGAAATGGTTCAGGAAAGATTTACAAGGATGTTGCCAGGGTTGGAGGATTTGAGTTACATTGAGAGGCTGAACAGGCTGGGGCTGTTTTCCCTGGAGCGTCGGAGGCTGAGTGGTGACCTTATAGAGGTTGACAAAATTATGAGGGACATGGATAGGGTTAATTTGCAAAGTCTTTTCCCTGGAGTCGGGGAGTCCAGAACTAGAGATTTAGGGTGAGAGGGTGAAGATATAAAAGAGACCTAAGGTGCAACGTTTTCACACAGAGTGCGGTACATGTATGGAATGTGCAGCCAGAGGAAGTGGAGGAGGTTGGCACATTTGCAACATTTCAGAGGCATTTGGATGGTTACATGAATACGTAGGGTTTGGAGGGATATGATCCCGCTGCTGGCAGATGGGACGAGATTGGGTTTGGATATCTGGTGGGTATGGACGGGTTGGACCGAAGGGCCTGTTTTCATGCTGTCCATCTCTATGATTCAACTGAGTTTGTCCTGTTATTGATGTTACCACAATATATTTTCCCCCTCTCCCGAGCTGATAGAGGCATCGAAATATATTTTCAATTTTAGTTTAGTTAAAATGTCACGCACTGTGTGGTACAGTTTGATGATTTTTAACTTCATGTGAAAACTTTTCCATACAATTTTTATAAATTCTATCAACCTCGAATTGCTTGTTTTCAATCTTAGAATACTATCATGTAAACTTTCAGATATCATGGGTCATCTGTTCATGTGATAATAGACGGTCGCTCACTATGGATTTATTCAATCCCTGATGTACAACATCTCTCATAAACTGCATTCACCTACTTAACTGATCGTTCACGTCTTTATCATGCGTGTGCAATATCCCTACAATTCAATGTTAAATCTTTATTTTTTAATGTAATGCATCACAGAAAATGAACAGGAAAAATCTAAAACAATGTCTTGCACGCTGGCCCAATCATCAGAAGTTTGAAGATCCTTACTCACTGGAGAGCTTTGGAAAACAACAAATACATATCAGATCAGTGGCATCATTGTGAACATTCTAACTGATGGGAGAACTGGTACAAACTAAATCTACTGAAAGACTGTTCATCGCAATTTCAGACACATGTAACTATCGAATAAATCTGTCTGGTATTGAACACGTATGTTCTTGAAGTACTTTTGCAGCATTTACTGGCTCACATGAAATTTCTCTTGCAACATTGCAGAGGACACAACTTTCAACGTGGAATGACGTGAGAGTCGGTACAATTAGTGTTCTACATATTTCACACCGGTATAAGAATATAAGAACGACGAGCAGGCGTGGGCCATCTGCCCCATCAAGGCTGCACCACCATTCAATGAGAACATGGCTGATCTTTTCGAGGATTCCGTTACACTTACCCGCCGATTCTCAACAACCCATAATTCCAGTACAGTTCAATAATCCATAAACCTACGTTTGATTTCATCCAACAAGTTAATCTCAACTGCTTCACTGGGCAGGGAATTCCACAGATTCACAACAGAATGGCTGGAAAAGTTCCTCTTTCCCTCAGTCTGAAACCTGATCCTCCTTAGTTTAAGGCTACTTTGCCAAGTTCTACTTTCACCCACTAGTGTGGTGAACCTCCATGGTTCCATCATATCGACTCCGTTCATTATTGTCTATCTTTCTGTAAGATTCGCCCCTCATTCTTCTAAATTCAAAATACAGTCATAGTCTTCTTAAGCTGTCCTCTCCAGAATCAGTGCTGTGAACCTTCTCCACAACCTGTCCAGTGCCAGTGCATTATTTAGCTAAGACAGATTACTGCCTACTTCAACCTGAATCTCTGCATCGAGGAAGAAGGCAAGCTGATTTCCAGTCTGCTTCAACTTCACATGAGGGACATGAATACCATTTTTTCTTTTACTGAAGCGTTTATTTAGATTTCAAAAAATCTGAATTTGTCTGAAGTTTTGTAATTCAATTAAGTGTCAATCGACACAGTGAATATAAAGAAACAAAATTATTGACAGTAGCAAAAATGCAGAATACTTGACATTTCTGTTTGCAAATTAAATCTGAACGCATATGAATTACTAAATTTAGAAACTAAACGATGCATTCACCTCGCATTTGATGTGACTTCAATCATTCATTTTTCTTTACATAAAGGATCAATTAGATTTTACGGTCTACTCCAGTAGTAGAATTATGTCCCGAATAACAAATTCAAGTCTTAGTAAAATAGAAAACATTGAGTTGAACATGGGTGCCTGGGAGTGATCCTTGCATTTCTTCTTGACTAATATCGAATTTATAAAAGAGCAATAGTGGATTAAGAAGTCAGCTATTCATTACTTCGGCACGAGGTGAATATTGAAGCGGTTCATGCAACTTGCAATTTCATATTTCATGTACTTTCCTAATTAGGGTCATAGAGTCATAGAGATGTATAGCATGGAAAAAAAACCCTTCGGTCCAACCTCTCCATGCTGACCAGATATCCCAACCCAATCTAGTCCCATCTGCCAGCACTGGGCCCATATCCCTCCAAACCCTTCCTACTCATATCCCCATCCAAGTGCCTCTGAAATGTTGCAATTGTACCAGCCTCCTCCACTTCCTCTGGCAGCTCATTCCATACACATACCACCTTCTGCGTGAAAAAGTTACCCCTTAGGTGTCTTCTATTTTTCCCCTCTCACTGTGAACCTATTCCCTCCAGTTCTGGATTCCCCCACCCAGGGAAAAGACTTTGCATATTTACCCTATCCATGCCACTCATAATCTTATTAACCTCTATAACGTCACCCCACAGCCTCCATTGCTCCAGGGAAAACAGCCCTAGGCTGTTCAGCCTCTTCCTATAGCTCAAATCCTCCAACCCTGGCAAATCCTTGTAAATCTTTTCTGATCCCTTTCAAGTTTCATACCATCTTTCCGAAAGGAAGGAGACCAGAATTGCATGCAATAGTCCAAGAGTGGCCGAACCAATGACTTGTACAGCCGCAACATGACCTCCCAACGCCTGTACTCAATACTCTGACCAGTAATGGAAAGCAAAACAAACGCTTTATTTCACTATCCTATCTACCTGCGACTCCACTTTCAAGGAGCTATGAACCTGCACTCCAAGTTCTCTTTGTTCAGCAACACTCTCTCTGACCTTACCGTGAAGTGTAAAAGTCCTGCTAAGATTTGCAGCACCTCGCATTTATCTGAATTAAACTCCTTCTGCCACTTCTCAGACTGTTGGCCCATCTGGTCAAGATCCTGTTGCAAGCTAAGCTAACCCTCTTCACTGTGCACGACAACTCCAATTTTGGTGTCATCTGCAAACTTACTAACTGTACCTCTTATGCTCGTATCCAAATCATTCATGTAAATGACAAAATGTAGAGGACCCAACACCGATCCTTGTGACACTCCACTGGTCACAGGCACCCAGTCTGAAAAACAACCCTCCACCACCACCCTCTGTCTTCTACTTTTGAACCAGTTCTGCATCCAACTGGCTAGTTCTCCTTGTATTCCACGAGATCTAACCTTGCTAATCAGTCTTCCATGAGGAGCCGTGTCGAACGCCTTACTGAAGTGCATATAGGTCACATCTACTGCTCTGCTCTCATCAATCTTCTTTGATACTTCCTCAAAAAACTCAATCAAGTTTCTGAGACATGATTTCTCCCGCACAAAGCCACGTCAACTATCCCTAATCAGTCTTTGCCTTTCCAAATACATGTGAAACCTGCTCCCCAGGATTCCCTGCAACAACGTGCCCAACACTGAGGTCAGGCTCACTGGTCGATAGTTCACTGGCATATCTTTACCGCTCTTCATAAGCAATGGCACCAGGTTTGCCAACATCCAGTCTTCCGGAACCTCACCTGTTCAACAAAGATCGACTAAACTTAATGATGGAGCCTTTCACCATCTCGTGCTCTATCATCTGATCCAAGAATGTTGCTACTTCTCGATAAATTAATATGGGATAAAGCAATCCAATTTGTCTCACTGTTTCACAAATTGAAACGTTTCAAAGCATGCGATGAAACCAAATAGCTTACAAGCAATGCAGAACCTGAGTAAATTTACTTCTCATTCAAAAAGAATTGTCTCATCTTAGGAGCCACTAAGACTGTTGATCTCGAAGTTACACAAACTCACTCAGAAATCTTTCTTTCAATGGTTCTGAGCAACCTCCATTTCTGTGGGAATTTATTCTTGCATCTGTCCCCAATCGGGTCTCCTTCCAACTGAACCCGAAATGCTTTTTCTTAAATTATATGAAACAACGTCAGGTTACTGTTTCTGGACGTCAAATTCACAACGTAAACAATTTTACAAATTAAGCCAAAATAATTGAGACACCAGGCTGATGGTAGAAAAGAAAAGTGCAAACTGAAAATCTGAAACAAATGTGGAGAATGCTGGAGAACCCCAACACATGCAGAGAGAGGAACAGTGTTAAAATTGCCACTATGTTGTGACTCCTTATTTTCTATCCTTCTGTTCTGAGAGATCGTATCAGACTCTAAACATTTCTGTGTTTCACTCTTCATTGATGTTGACAGATCTCCTGATTTCATCCAACATTTTTGAAGTTTCTTTAAGGTATGGCGCGGTTATGCGTACTCCACAAAATTCATGTCAATAAATTTATATTCAACCTCCTTTGTTGCTATATGAGCTTATAAAATAAATTTGAAAGTGAAATCTAGTCTTTGAGCGACTTGAGCAGTGTTGATGTGCATGTCTTATTTTTATCTTCTGCCATATATCTTAGGACAAAACAGACAGCAACGAAACTTTAAAGGAAATAATACCAGTTTAGTCTTCTGGATATAAAATGCAATTCACTCTCAGTGTCACTGTACCCGTGATTTGGGTGTAAATGGATTGACGAAATGCAGTCCATCAATAGACTCTAGGCACACCAGTTACTCTAACCCGTCATTTCGAGAGGCTGATTTCACTGCCGTGATATGGTTTATGAAAATAATCCACAAGATTCTGATTCAAGCACTTAATTCATTAATGTACATGGAAATACGTACATGGGAAGAATGAAAAACAAGGCTTCAATATCTTGGATAATTCATGTCACTGGATAAATAGGAGAAAATTTTCCAGATATTAAGAAACCCAATTTACCAAAAAGCAATACATTTCTGTGTACATGAACTCTCTTAACATACTACGCCATAGCATAGACAGAATCTTTTTTAGCTAGACTTTCTACGGAGTGGAAACAGGACAAATGGCCCAAAAAGTCCATCTGACCCTCCGAAGAGCAACCCACCCAGACCCATTTCTCTCTGACTAATGCACCTAACGCAGTGTGGACAACTTGGCATGGTCTGCACAGCTTTGGACTGTGGGTGGAAACCGGAGCACCTGGAGGAGAGCCACATCTACACAGGGACAAGTTGCAAACATCAAACAGTCACTCGCCCGTGGCTGGAATCAACTGAGCTGACATGCTGCTCAATATAATAATCTGAACCGGGATGCCCATCCTTTCACTACAAGTGGAGAACAGGTGCCAGATTTTCAGCATTATTCACTTTCTGACTCCTGAAGAGTAATAACTGTGAGCAACACACAAACCAGCGATATTAACAGACAGACATTCGCTGCTTACATTGCTGCATTAAACTGCAACATACACTCACAAGCTGGAAGGCACTTCGCACAAAGTAATCGGCTTCATTTACACACCGCCCATTATCTGAACAACTTGAAGCATTCACCACCAAGATTCAGCCACAGATGTTGCGCCATCAATGTTAACGGCAACAACTCAGCTAACCACCTTCACACAACCGAACAAAACTGCACCCGCACCAGCTAACAAGGTGCACAGAAAATGGAAATTACCAACATCTGCAAATTCCCATCCTGATTGGAATGGTGTCGTTGTTCCTTCACTGATACTTGATCCTGATTCTGTACTTCTCTCCTCACACATGATGATGTACTGAGCCTCAACTAATGCAGTGGACCATGAGTTCAGGTCACCGCCGCCTGGTTGGCTTTTCTGTAACATTGACCAAACCAGACATTCCCACAGTTTTGAACAAAAAGAAAAAGTGTCGTGAAATAAATATCCTAATAATGATTGTCATTATTTGTCACTAAGAATAAAGTTTAGTGAGGAATTTTTTTGAATATTTCATTTTTTAAAGGCTTGCGTGAAGAAAATTGTGATGTAAAACAATATCGAGGTAAACATATAAGTTCCACATCAAATAGTGGAAAAAAACTCGAATGCGGCGAACGTGAATAAAGTAACATATGTAAAAATCACAACTCCAGGTTATAATTGATCCAATTTATTTGGAAGCACTAGCTTGTGGAGTGCTGCTCCTCTGTCAGCACAACGACATGATGAAGGGGCAGCGCTATGAAAGCTCGTGGTTCCAAATAAACCTGTTGGACTCTAACATGATGTTGTGTGATTTTTAACTTTGTCCACCCCAAACCAACACTAGCACCTCCACATAAAAGTCACCTCGTTCCATGAATAATATCACAAAACGGTCACACAGACCATTGGAATAGTCTGAGAGTATAATCCATTTGTGCGTGAGTTGAATCAATGGTGACACAGTGTTGACTGGTGTGTTACTGACACCATATTCACTGTTATCCCAGAATCCGGTGCACTCAAATATAACAGACAACCGTTACAGCTGTTCAGAATTTCTTGAGAAGATTGAAAATTTCTTCCTTCTTGGCTTTCCTTCAGTAATAACACCGTCAGCAAAACAAAATTTCAAACCAAGATAAGACGCCTAAACTGCCTCCACATTCTTATTCAGATCATGTCTGAAAGTAAGTCTGTCACAACTTTCATCAGAGAATGGGTACAACTCTCACCAGAGAATACGAGATACGTTTAAAGTGAGTTCAAATTTTCAAAGCGTTCACTCTGCCAACAAAATGATATTACTGTCAGCCCTGCCTCAATTTGCAGCTCTCTTGCTCCGACACAGAAAGGTAATTGTCTAATCCCGATTCCACCGGTTTGAGCATTATGTCAGCGCTGACGGAGCAGTTTGGTTCACGGGTCAGTTGGTGCACGTTTCTTCACGTCCTCGATTCTCTGTGGGAAAAGGAGAGGGCGGATCCTGTCGGGTTGCTCACTCAGCAGACTGTCCAAGTCATTTGGCAGAATGCTTCACCATTAGAACGTTCTAACAAGCAGGAAGATATCACTTGGGAAGGGCACAAACTGCGAGATCTCTCATGTTAACCTAGCTGGTCTGTGGCTACCCACACTGCTGTCTCAGTGAATGCGGGGTTTGGAAGGGTGGCGGGGACACCGGTAGGGACTTAAAACATATCCTTCTGGAATGGTCCTTTGCAAAGGATGTCTGGAGAAAGATGTCGTACTTTCTGTCGAGGCTCTTCACATGCAGCTCTTTGACTCAGGACACAGTGCTCTACGGTCAGTTCCCCATGACACACCCCAACACTGAAACAAACAACTGCACCTGGAAGGACACCAAATCGCTGAAACATGCACGTTTGTTGCCATTAAACTCTTTGGTATTCCAGAGCAAGTATTTGATCCCGAACGAGGGTTGCACAGTGGCATTTCCAAGGACCATGACTAAGTGTTGAGGGATGTATTAAACGTTGGGGAAGCTGCCACTAAGGCAGTGGAGAAAGACCACTGTCTTAGTTCTTACTGCACAAGCTATATGGGGGTCCGTTCAGTTATCAGACCCTCCTGATGTCTCAAGTATACATATAGTTACAATCTTGTCCATGTAAGACATGCCTTTAGAGTGTTCTGTAGAGAGTCAAATTCCAGTGTTTGTTTGTCCTTCATACAGGATTGTGCAAAAGTAGGAGAAAGTGAGGATTGCAGATGCTGGAGATCAAAGTCAAAAAGGGTGGTGGTGGAAAAGCACATCTGGCCGGGCAGAATCCGAGGAGCTGGAGAGTTGACTTTTGAAGCTTAAGATCTTTATCCTGATGAAGATTTTATGCTCGTAACGTCGAACCTCCTGTTCCTCGTATGATGCCTTACCGGCTCTGCTTTTCCAGCACCACACTTTTTAACGACGGTACAGTAGTGACCTGTTTCAGTGACTCGGTATTTAATTAAATGTATTTTATAAATACAGTTTTTATTTGGAGAGAGAAAAGAAGCATCTTTCTGTAAAATAAGTTTACAATAATTAAACTGAATTTCTTCAACAACTTTCCAAGTACAACAAGAAGAGCTTTTGATACTTGCCTGGCCATTGCCAAACATTCGACCAAATTCTGTGAATAACAAAACTGGCTAACAAAGGAACCGTGTATGTTGGAAATCAGAAACAAAGGAGAAATTGCTGGAAATACTTCGCAGATCTAGCAACATTTGCAGACAGAAAGCAGTATGGATGTTTCGCTTTGGTTATGTGAAGATGACTAGTTAACTGTGCCTTTTATTAGAACGACAATTCTAACAAATTTCTCGGAATAAATTCTGTAATTTCCAAAATTACAGAGACGTCTCAACAATAAAATGTAACAAATTAACACACAGCGCCTTTGTTCCACTGAGAATGTGAACGGCTAACTGCGCCCTTTATCACAGCAATGTTTCTTACACTTTCCTCAGAGGAACTTGCCTGTCGCGTTTCCATAATTACACAACTGCCTCAACAACAAAATGTACCAAATTGGCCCAGAGTCCCTTTGTTTCACTGACATTGCAATGGCTCTGTATAAATGCATCAGTATCGAGAAAGCTTTGGAATATAAAAAGAAGAAATAATAACTAAAATCAGTTGCAAATCAAGCTCCTCGAAACGCAAACATATTCAGTTTCTATTTTACTCTCTCCCAAATATTGACGAATAAATTAGGTAGATATTGTTCAGCAGGTTTCCCCACTACACACACTGTCAAAGCAGCGATGGGCACTGTTTCCAAACACACCCGAATTGTCTGAGGAGGTTTTCAACTCTGTGAGCTGTACGGAAACAACGGATAAGTGCAAGGATTTGGGGTGAATAGAGGTTGTGGTTGGGGAGCTCTGGAGCCTCAGAAACAGTTCCATCAAAAGTGAGAGAATAATGAAGACAAACTGGTTTTCATTTCTTATCATGCCACTATTTTATCTCGCATAGACTGATCATTATATTTTTGCCACATGTATGTTACTAATCATTGAACTATCAATGGTTAAGAAAATGTATTCAAGAGACCATAACTCACAGTTCAATAGCTGCAGAAGAAGTAAGTTCACCAGGGTTACAAACATCGTCCCAGCTGGTGGTTCCAGATCAAATCTGAACATTTGCTGAATGCTGTCTCACAGATACTGAGCAGCAGTTCACATACCAAGTGACTTCTCGATTTCTCTAACAGTTGGTTCCTTCACCACGACTTGTCTAGGGGCTCGTGTTTCTTTCCATCAACCAATAGATTTTGACGTGAGCGGACTATGAAGTAAACTCTGTCCTCTCCACCAATGAGAAATGATGTGACCATTAATGGGTACAATGAAACCGGGTTCCAAACACTAGTTCATCTTAACAGATCAATGACGTTTCCGATTTTGACTTGGAAGCGAGTCCCCACTCCGGAATCCATACCACAGAATCACACAACCACAGGAGGTTATTGGTCTCAGATTCTTTGAAGATAATCTGCAACTCAGCATCTCCCCGAGCAGCTGGAGAAAGAGCTCAATTTCCATTTCTTCACTTTACACTCTTCAGAACTAAAAATGGAGACTAACAACTTCAGAGTAGAATTTCTACCCTTCCTTTAGATTACAAGTAACCCCTTTCCTCCCTTTTTTCTTCCTCTCCTGTCGACATTCGTCTCAGCACAGCAGATTCAGATTCATCTCATTCCCCCCAATCCTGACACCTATTCTGAGTCATAATTCTGTCCATTACTATAACTATCAGTCCGTTGTCTTGTCCTCTGAGCACGCAGACCGCCTGTTTCAGTCTCTTCTCCTCCCCCATTTGTCTACAGTATTAAAAACAGTCATTACCCAGAATAATCACATTTGATTCAAAATATTAACTCGCTTTGTGTGTCCACACATGCTGCTCAAATTGTTGTTTTCTTCAAATGTTGGTCTTGTTTCTTTATAAAATCAGCTTTCCATTATTCTAAAAGTGTTAACCATTGAATTAACTTATAGAATAACTTAAAAAGTCCACAAAAATCTTATCTTATTTTTACTACAGCTCGTATTTTCTATGTCTCTTCTGCAAACTTGTCCCCTCGTCTCCATCACTATACCTTCCAATATTTAACTCAACAGGATCATTCGGAAGAATTTGTCCAACCCAGTTGCGAGAGGAAATCATTGATTTCTTTTCCTCTTCCTCTGCCAAACCTGCTCAAATTTCAAATCATGTTGATTTCCATCCTTGGATTGTCATCTCTTATGGGACGGATTCAGTGCAATACAACAATGTTTCGCAATTATTCAAATTTGCCAAAGAGCAAATTTCCTCTTGATATGCCTCATCTTTCAAACTTGCAGGGCCTGACATCATGGCAACTGTGACTGTACATGTAGAGTATAGAACGTAGAATATCGAACATTACAGCGCAATACAGGCCCTTTTTGCCCTCCATATTGCGCCAACTTGTGGAATCAATCCGAAGCCGACCTGTGGAATCAATCTATCGGACAGGAGTCCATTTTCATCCATAAGTCTGTCTAATGACCATTAAAATGCCCTTAAAGTTGTCGGCTCTACTACAGTTACAGGCAGTGCATTCCACGTCACTACGACTCTCTGAGTAAACTAAGTTATACAAAAATGCAACAAGTTTGTCACTTCATCAGAGAAAGGGAGGACTGTAGATTATGGAGATCAGAGTCGAACAGTGTGGCGCTGGAATACCACAAGAGGACAGACACCATCCGAGGAGCTGAAGAATCTACGTTTCAGACTGAAGTCTTTCATTGGGAATTTGTGGAGCCTGATACACTGCATTTTTTGCCAGTAACTGAGAGAGCAATAGATTTAATACATGTTTTGGTTTGTCACAATGCAAACGTTTCCAAATTCTCAAAAAGAAACAAGTCTGGAAGAATGGGAATGGAAAATATGAACTGTCTGTTCTAAATTCGAGGAAGGGAGAAACAGGGATGTACAGGCTGACGGATTAATTGCAATATTCTGAACATGGTAGTGTCCATCATAACCAATGTGATAACAAGCATCAATTGGGGCAGAAAAAATTGAAATTAATTATGGAAGAGAAGTCGTGGTTTGAGAACTCCACAATATTTTGATGGGCGAACTGTTATATTGATTATGGGAAAATCGGTCCATATGGTATCGACAGATCTTTGAACAATTTTGATAAAATCTAACGCAAGAGGTTGGTGTACAGAACTGAAGCCTGCGCTATCATATGTGACATATAGGCCAGGATAGAGAGTTGTCTCACAGAGAGAAAAAGTTGTTCATTTTCAGTGGAAGGAGGTGATAAATGGAGAGTATGGGAAATCGAAGTTGGGACATTTTCAATGTACAACGCACTTCAACGATTTTGCGTGAGGGCATCAAATGTGACTTTGAGAGGTTTGCTGATCAAAACCATACTCACAGGCTTCAAGGCCTTCTGGACAAGTTGAGTCAAAGAGCAAATGCGTGAAAGATGCCATCTAACTAGGATCAGTGTGAGGTTAACGACATTGGACAGAAAACAGGAAAGAATAGAACACCAGTGAGTAAAATAAATATTTAAAGGTATGTTAGTGATAATGAACAAAGATAAACATGATGACCCGGTACACAATTAACTAAGAGCAAAAAAAAACGGCCGGGACTGAAAGGTACGTGCGAAATTGACCTGTGAAAAACACGTTCAGCCCAAAAACAAAGGTTTTTTTTTAAAAGAAGTACTTCTCCAGAAGATTGCAGAGACCGTTGAAGTATTAGGTGGCGTTGTGATCGCCTTGCCTAAGATACAGTGCCTTGCATTGGAATCACTGCAATGAAATCCACCAGATTGATTTCTATCATAGCAGATGTGTCCTGGAAGGAAACATTGTATTCATTGCGTCCACAATCATTGGTGAGGATTTCATTGAAACGCAAATAATTCTAATGGCCTTGACATGCAGGATGCAGGTTTGATGTTCGTCTGGCTTATGGTATCGAGAAAAATGGGTCATGGTCTTGGGTTACAGATTTGCCATTTCGTCGGGTTGCTCAGAGATTTTGTCACTCAGGGAATTGTGAGTGGAATTCTCCAAAAGATTGGGATGTCATTGGGTACACTCAAGAATAAAACCATCAGTTACCTGCCAGCGTGAAAACTGTGGAAGCTAAATGTAAAAGGTAAAGTTAGAACATAGAAGAATACAGCGCAATCAGGCCCTTCGGTCGGTCCTCGGTGTTGCACCAACCGGTGACCTACTCTTAGTTCGTCCCCCTACACTATCCCAAAATCATCCATGTGCTCATCTAAAGATTGTTTAAATCTCCCTAATGTGGCTGAGTTGACTACATTAGCAGGTAGGGCACTCCACGCCCTTACCACTCTCTGCGTAAAGAACCTGCCACTGGCATCTGACTTAAATCTATCAACCCTGAATTAGTAGTTGACTCTTTCATTGCACTTTGTGACATGTGGAGCAGAAAGAGGGATAATCCAGATATTCTAGTGTAATCAATTGTGAAATGGAATACAGATCATGATCTGAACCTCAGACCATTTCCCTGTAATCAACTTCACAGGTTCTGTTTAAAATTCTATCACTGGATACGGGCAGCGCTCTCTCTGCCAGCATTTATTACCCATCGCTTTTTTCCCCTTGAGAAATTCGTCATGAACTGGGTTCTTAAAACTTTAACACGAAATGCTGAAGTTAGACCGACAATGGCGTGAGGAAGGTATTTTCCAGGATTTTGACCCAACGACAAGGAAGAAATGTCGACATACTTCCAAGTCAGGATAATGAATGGCATAGTTGGGAACTTGTTCTGTTCCACATATCTGCCGGCCTTATTCTCTGGGTAGAATGTCTCGTGAGTTTGTAAACTGCTGTCTGGGGCACCTTGGTCAATTTATTCAATGTCTTTTGAAAATAGTGTACATTGCTGTTCCTGAGCGATGGTAGTGAATGTTTGTGGATGTGGTCACAGTCACTTGGCTGCTTTGTTCCGGATGCTTTCAAGGTTATTGAGTTTTGTTGGAGCTGCACCAAGTCCGGCATTTGTGGATTATTCCATCACTATGTTATTCGGTCCACAGATGCAGCGAGACATGGTGAGATTTGCAGCATGTTTGGTGCTTGAAAAAGAGATAAGTGGCCCTGGTGGAACTCAGACTGGGAATCAGTGCGCAGTCTATTGCCATGTGGTACCTGTTTGACAGCATCGTTAATGACCCCTTCAATCACAAGACTACTGACTGAGAGTAAACGGGTTTCGACAATATTTGGCCTGGTTGGATTTGTCCTGTGGTTAACACAAGAACACATCTGGCCCATTTTCCGCTCTACATCTGGACATGAAAAGTGCAGAGACATTGATATAAAGTCATCGTGTCAAATTACCCTTTTGCAGGTGGTCACTTCTTATGGAAGTGTAGATCACAAAATACGTGAAACAAAATTGGATGATCACAGAATGCAAAATGAAGTTGTGGAAGTGTGTGTTTTATTTTCTCTTCCTGAAAGTTCGTGATCAATGTTGTTACAACAGCATCAGTGCTGCAACTCAGTTATTTGTAATATACATAAGTGTTTTGGATGAAACTGTATGTGCTCTGATCAGTGACGTCCTGATCGTCACACTTATCATCAATACCGATTTAGAATCCACATCGCTCCTTTACTGCTATAAGGCCCGTCTCTGTCTTATTCTCTGCTTACTCTCCACATCTCTTTCCCTTGAGCATCTCAGATGAACTGCACATAAATCAGCATTATCCAGCCCTCTTCAAGTCGGAATAACAGTCAATGGAATCGAAATATTAAAATCATATTTATCCCCAACTTTCTGCAGTTCTTCTGTATTCTTAATTCAGATTGCCTACATCATCAGAACTTTGATCGTGCGTCCCTGGTTTCGAAACTGGGTCTAGTTTAGCGTTATTGACTACATTCATTCACATTATCAACAATTTCCATTTTATCCTGTGCTGTTTTGAACTATTCATCTACAAGACAGCGCCTGAGCCATGTCTCACAGATGCGCTGCAGAATTTCACATCATATATGGGTTGTGTTGCGATACAGGGCAAATTGACAATCATCTGAAGAAATCTGATCTTTCAGACAGAGGCGAAATGCATGAACGTGCATTTTGATATCATAATTGCCGGACATTACCAAGGAATTAATTGCATCGAAGAGCCGTAGCATGATGTTAGAAAACACGCAGAAGCATATTTTACAACAGATTATAATTTGGAATTTGTCAAGATTTATTAACGGTTCAGTGTATGAAAAGACAGCTTCTCAGTCTGCAGAACCACAGAACCGTCACTGCGCGTCTTGCCTTTCTGTTCAAACAACAGGAAACACCTGGTACCGTGGTAAATTCTGTCCTCTAATGTTGTCGCCTGTTTCTCCTTTTAAAAAAAATCAAATGGAGAAAAGCAGTAAATTCGGAATTAGAGTATAGACTCTACAGAATCTCAAAGGGTGCTTCATCATGGAAGAGCACATCTCAGCTCCATGCTCATGTCAACTGGGAATCTATAAATATGTTAACACCTTAAATCCTGAACGGTCGCACAAAATTTCTGTAATCGACTTACTGGTAAACAAACGTCTAACAGAATGATTCAGCGTGACAGAAAAGATCAATTTGAGATCCAATCAGTGGGAACATAAGTGAATTAGGGTCAAAGACTGAGGCTATACGTTTGAAGACAGTCTGTCTGTCACAGAATCACTGAGTTGCAATTGCTTTCCAGACTGGAATGAGTTTGTTAGGCCAATCGTGTCTGTACTGGCTGTTCAAACACTCATGATTACCTAATGCTAGTATCCTGTCTTAATCGGATAATCTTACATAGACTTGCTTCCATATTCATCTAATGCTGTGTCAAGTTTCAATCTGAATTCCCCAAATTTCTCAAGCAGTGCCTTCCATATCTTGACGTCCATCTTCGCTGCTTTTGCAGATCTCTAAACTATTGTTGTCACCTGCTTGTCCCATTTGTTTTCGGGAATGCTTTCTCCCGATCTACCCTGTCCAGATCTCTTAGGCAGGCAGGAGGGGATATGAAGCATGAACAAGACTTAGAAATCATTACCATCGAAATACGCAGAAGAGGGAAAGTTGCACTATGTCAGAGCAGGGATGAAACAATGGGAATTAGACAGAGAAAGACATTGAGCACTGATGTCACAGAATTATATGATCACAACATAGAACATAGGACAGACCTCCAAAGGAACTGACATTTCTGCCCAATATGCTTGTGTCCACCATGATGCTGTTCTAAACTGATTCCATTTGCTTGCATATGGTCTGCTTCTCTCTCTATCCTCTACCTGTTCATTCAACTGTCGAATTCATGTTGCTTGTCATCTGCGTGTGTGGCTACGAAGGACAACTGGTCATGTCGTTTCGTGGTTAGTTGGTGTTCATGGATGCGGATCGTTAGCTGTCTTCCTGTTTGTCCTATGTCCAGCAACATGAATTCGACTGGGACAACAATATAATAGGACAAGCCAAACAGAGAACAGCCAGGGAATTCCTAGAGGCATGGCACTCATCCACAGATTCAATCAATAAGCACATCGATCTGGACCCAATATACCGGCCACTGCAACGGACAGCTGGAACTGACAACCGGAAGTGGCAGATTCAATCCATTACAAATGCCGGAAAAAAGATCACAGAAGCGCTTCACAAGAGGCTCCCAAGCAGTGAGGATGTCACCTGGACAGGGGACGAAACGTCTGCAACACAAATTCCCAGCTCGGCGAAAAGAACCAAAACAATTCTTCAATTTGTGCACTATTCGGCTAATTTAAACTGGGTCTAATTCTAACGGTAGGTAAGATGTGTGGCTGAAGAGATGAAATAGTTTTATAATTGGTGAATTCGCTGTTCAAAGATCACTCTGTGACTTCATCGATAAAAAATATATTTCTGCATAATACAAAAATAACACCCATCTTTCCTCCACTTCAGATGCAATGTTCTCAAACAAGGACTACACAGAATGTGTTTTCATCACATGGTTGCGGACAATGTAAAACAAAACGCGATATTGAAAAAGGCATTCCCATTCTGTCGATAATTTCTTCTTGTCGTGATTTCTGGTCTCCTTGTCCAGGTTTTATTTCAATCGTAAAAAAAATATACTTTTACAAGAACTTGGTTTGGCAACACGTAGAATGTTGTGTTCAATTTTGGTAACCACATTACAGGACGGATGTGGAGGTTTTGCAAAGGGTTCAGAAAAGGTTTACCAGCATGCTGACTGAATTAGAAGGAACTAGAAGGAGAGGCTACTAATACTTGGCTTGTTATCTCTGGAGTGGCAGATGATGAGAGACACTTGATAGAAGTCTGTACAGTTATGAGATGCATAAATAGGTTTGATGATCACAATCTTTTTTCCCGGAATTGAACTGGATCAAACTCGGGAAATGCATTGAAGATGAGATAGGGAAAGTGCAAAAGATATGTGAAAAGCAGGTTTCTCACACAGGGTGGTCGGAGTGTGCAACTGGTATATTGCCACCTATTTAAAATCATCGTAAATGTCATGTTAAGTGTCATCAACAGTGCTATCAAGCAGTGCCTGACAGCATTAACCTATGCAGTTACTCCCAGCTTGAGTTCCTCCAGGTTCAAACAGGTTCTGACCTCATTACTGCCTTGGTTCAAACATAAACAAAAGATCTGAATTCCAGAATTAAGGTGAGAGTGATAACCGTTGATATCAAAACAACATTCTCGCGAGTGTAGAATCAAGGAGATCTTGCAAAACTGGAATCAATGGATATCTGGATCCAACTCGCCATTATTGGGCCATGACTGACATGTGGGAAAATGGTCATGGTTTATGGACGTGTGGCATATCACCTCAAGCAGCTCTGCGGGAAATACTCAGGGAGAGAGAGGAAGAGGGACAGGGCAGACAGGAACATGAGAAAGTGAAAGAGTGAGAGACAGTGAGGGATTAGAAGGAGGAGAGGAAGGCTTAAAGATGGGGCAGAGGGTGTGGAGAACGGGAAACATATAGAGAGTCATGAAGCAAGGGAGAAATGAAGTAAGAGCGAGGTGAGAGTGGGGCAGGGAGAGAGAGAGAGAGGTGGAGGAGTGAAGAGGAATGAAAAGAAGGCAGAGAGAGAAAGAGGCGAAGAGAAATGTCTCTGTATCAATTGCTCCCTCGTGTTAAAAGTGATACAACGCCACCCTCTGCTGGCCGACCAACGCCACTGCACAGGAGATGCTGCAGCTTGAAATCCATCAAGCTACCAGCAGAGAGAGAGATGCAGGCATACAGATATGTGCACACTAGTGAGATGATTGCAATTGTACTTCGGGTTCCCTCAGAGTGGAAGATGTTTATGTTGAGAAAATCTATGAGTTTCTTCTGCAATGTCGAATTGATTTATCTTTGTGCTGATTCCTGACATTGTACACATTAAATCGAACATTTGCTCGCAACTGCATTCAGGCATAGAATTGTTTTTATTTGGAGACACGATTAATTTTCTTCCACGTTGTGCAATTTACAATTCTATGTCATTTATTGAGTCAGATTCTAAGTGATGGAAGAATTTAATATTTGAGAGGGTCAGGCCAACACTGGGTCTGTTCATCTCCTTCTGCTCATATCTCGGGGCACGATCGATTGAACAAAATTTCTACAAGAGCAGGGTTTGAAGAAGAAAGAATCAATGTAACCTGGGAAATTCAGAGGCCTGAATGCTTTAGCCAAGAAAAAAAATCTGTCCGCTTATGGACTGGTATTGGTTGGCATTGTCTCATTTGGAATACAAGAGGAGGACAGGGTTGGGGGAGGGGGTAGAGAGAGAAAGCGAGAGAACGTCCAAGCCTTTGACTCTCGCATTTTTTAGTTTATTGTTTCATTCAAACTTCCCTCCCGGATAAAGCGTATCACATTTCGGGCAGGTACAGACACACAGGTACAAACACAACAAAATGCAAATACACACAAATGGAAACTCGCATCAACATGACCATCAGTGTTATATCACTTTGAACAAAAGGGACAACTGAGAGAAAGTGGGGAATGGCTTAACCCTATTTCAACAGATTCAACATCAAAAATGAACAGAGACTCCACTGCACAGAGACACAGTCACAGATATCGTCTCCGGATGTGTTCTCTAGTTTATAATTTCTGTCCCTTCCTTTTCGTTCTGTCGTTCTCACCCACCACTCCCTGCTTGTTTACACATTAAAATATTACCCGACACATTTCTGACTCTAAAACATGACGTGCCTCAAATCATAGCTTTCCAAAGTTTCCTGCGTTGCTACTTTTACAGAAAAGCAGCTTGTAAACCACGATCCTTCTGTATGTTAACTTTCCCAGTTCCCCTCCATTTCCAGTGTACTTCCTTCCTGCAATCAGCTTTCCAAAGTACTGGCAGAAGCACAAGTATTCTCATATTCAGAGATGCAGTTGCACAAGCACGGCTAATTACAACCACTCTCACTTCCTCACTGACACTCACACACATACACTGCGGCACTGACATCAACAAACGCACTCAGAATCCCAAAACAAACTTGTAATCACTGCATTTTTATTGATGAATTGTATCCTACATTTTGCAACATCACTTTCAGAAATATACCCAGGTCATGGACAGAACATTTCATTGTATAAACAGCAAGACAGCACTTCATAGAACTCTGGCTTGAAAAGTTTAAAATCCACCTTCATGCGGTATGAGAAAGCAAAGCAATTACACATGGAATTTCCTCAATACCTCATTGACAAGCCACAGGACCATCGTCCACTATTGTGACTTCAAAAATCCACACTGAGAAATGAATTACATAATATATTTTAACATAAAAAATAACTTCGATGCACTCTGTTTATACCCACTTTTAACTCATTAAAACGCATAACATGCAATGTTTCAAGTTTTTTTCAAATGTATATATATTTGCAAATATGTGCATTTCAATGCCAAAGTAAATGCTGGTCAATTACGACCAGTTGCAGCTTTTGTAGAGAAAAATATTTGGCAAATTCAAAACGATAGTCGGCGACTTCTCGCAATATTAGGACGTCCCATGTTGAAATAGCTTCTAAATTCTACCTGAAATGATAAAGAAAATCATTTGAGTCCACGCATTCAAGTCGCCTTTGGCTCTATTCACAGCACATGAATCAATCAATCCCTAGCTGAAGCTCTCACTCCATGCAGTAGGGACAAGACTAATTCTGCCTCTGCAATGTCAGACTGATGACGGGCCATTTTCGGAAGGCACATTGACATGTTTCTCGATCTGTCTGTTCAGCTGGATGCAAACGAGAGCCTGGAAATTACTCTGAAGAGTAGCAGAGATGTGTGCAGCAAGTGATCACTGGGCCAATATTTATTCTACAAACAACAAGCTCACTGAAACTATTACGTAATGATTATCGCCTCTGGTTTTTGCGAATATTGTCTGGGCAATATCCTAAATTATAGTAGTTATGAAATGTTCAAAAGTATATCATTGGCCATGCACGATTTTGCAGGTGGGATTTTGATTGAAAGTGTAAGATCAACAAATATCTATGGTTTCTTTCGTTCTTCTAAAACAATTAAATAAATCTCTGTGAAACAATAAAAGTTGCTTCCTTCATTAATTGAAACAATCCTCCCGCATGTATTAAATGTTTAACTGAAGGCCATTCGAAAACGCTAAAATGGTTAAGCAGCTGATCAGACAGTCTAGGTTTCAAAGGCAACCGTGAGTTATTGGCATTTGTAATGTTCTGCTTCAGGAGACATATTCTTCTTCGGGAATGGGTGTGAGTGCAGTTCCTAAAAACAACCACATCAAACGCACGTCTCTTTGCACATTACAAGTAAAGGTCCTAGACTCTGTATTCCCTGCGATCTACAAGAACTAAACCACTCAAAATGTTGAGCACGGAAAACCCCATCTTTGGTATTCTCCATCCAGCCAGTTGATGACGCATTGAAACAGCGATTTTGTAGATTTGTAATTACAAAATTGGGTGAAGATCAGCGATTCGAATAACTGACACGACGCAGTTTATTATGAATAGCATCGAATTCACTTTTTTAAAGACGGTTCTTATGCTATTGAAATAAAAATCGTTCTCCAATAGCACATTTCTTTCTTTGTGACAAGCTGTGGAGATAAGGCACAGGTAGCTTTGGATGTTGTTCTTGGATTTTAAGTAAATATAATATTATCAGGGAATGGAAAGGAATTATGGCAGTGGTTAAAGATGTGAGTATCTGTTACTCAACTCACCGAGTGAACAAAGACCACTGTCATCATCTGTATGTGTGAGGGGTTCATCAGGATCACTGTCCAATTGTAACTTTCCATCATGAGATTCTGCATCTTCAGTCTCAACATCGTCATACTCACCACGAATTCGACCTAGTGGGAAAGATGAGCATCACTGATACAAATTGAAATACACAATAACGATAACTAAAAAACGAGATTACTGCCTCAGATAAGGCAAGTGCTGCAATCTGAGACCAGAAGAGTTAGGTCGGTCATCGTAATTCTGAAGTGACGGAATGAGCAGAGTTGGTGCAAATTAGGATTGATTTCTCGAGAAATGAGAAGGTGAAAGGTTATCTGATCGAATTGTTCAAGATAATAACCCAGATAAGATAGGGTATACAATGAAAACTACTTCAACTGATTAGACTATTTTAGCTCGAGGTGTTATACACAGAATTAATGCCAGGCCGTTCTGTGAAGATGTCAAGAAAGGATAAAGCTGTACAGGATTTGGAAATATATTTCACAAAACTTCGCTGATACCTGATCAATACTTAATTTTAAATGTGGCCGAGATTACTGTTGGTCAAAGGTATTTATGCACATGTTTCAAAGGCAGGGAGCTGGATTGATGCCACACTATAGTTTGGAATTATCTCATTGAATGCAGGAAGAGTTACGAAGGGCTGAGAGACCGACCGCTGCATCTATCTTGCAATTGATTGACTTGGAGCTGAGCATACAGAGTTGCTGCCATGGCTGCGATGAGTCATGAAATGATAACGACTGTCGTTGGGGAAGACAGGAACGAACATTTCACTATGGTAGAGAGATCAAAGATCAGGGATCATACATTTCAGAGAAGTGATGGGAGAAGTAAACAGGAAATCTTCCACTCTCCGCCAGAAAGTTTGATAGAGGCAAAAGACGCTCATAATTCAGTGGTGCACTTGCAATGTCAAGACATACAAGGCTGTGGGCCAAGGTGTGCTGGCAAATACGATTAGAATGATAACCTGGTTGTTTTTGGCCGGCACGAGCCGGACAGACAATGCCCATGATCATGTGGGATCAAAACAGCGGTTTTCACTTTAACTAACACTCCTCATGAAACAGCCAGTGGTCACACTATCTTGTGAACGCAGTCGCCACATTACCTTGTGGGGTTTGCTATCGTTAAATTTTGGACAGCATTGACAGTGTAGGACAAAAATGAATTGACAGAAAGTGAAGCCAGACACACCTGGAATGCTGTTGGATTTCACCTCAAGATTTTCAGATCCGGGAGTATTGTCAGTCAAGTTGTGGCTGGTGTAGTATTCAATGCGATTGAGTGAGTCAATAGAAGCATAAGTTACTAAAAATAAAAATGGAGAGTGATTTTCATGCTCGAATTCCAAGAGAAGTCAAGACCAAACAGATTTAGAATGAGCTGAAAATGTGTTGCTGGGAAAGCGCAGCAGGTCAGGCAGCATCCAAGGAGCAGGAGAATCGACGTTTCGGGCATGAGTCCTGAGGAAGGGCTGATGCCTGAAACGTCGATTCTCCTGCTCCTTGGTTGCTGCCTGACCTGCTGCGCTTTTCCAGCAACACATTTTCAGCTCTGATCTCCAGCATCTGCAGTCCTCACTTTCTCCTCGAAGATTTAGAATGAGGCAAGTATTCTTCAGCCAGAGGCTTGCGAATCTATGGAACACAGATGGCTATGGAGGCCAATCAGTGTGTATCTTAAAACAGAAATACAAAGGTTATTGATTAATAAGGGGATAAAAACATCGAAGGAGAAGGCAAAGCAAAGTGGTTGAGAAGCACATCAGCCCTTATTGAATGACAGAATAGACTCGATGGGCCAAATGATCTAATCCTGCTCCTGTATGCCGTAGACTTATGGACTGTAGTTGAAGGTTTTATTTTATTAATTTTAGGGTGACAAGAGAAAGTATTGTTCTTTAATCGTGCCCGGAGAAATATCTAGAATAATGTCAAGTGAACCCACTGCGGGAAAGAATATGATATAAGAACTAAGAGCAGGAGTACTCCATCTGGCCGTTCCAGCCAGTTCTGCAGTTCAATAAGATCATAACTGATCTTTTCATGGCTTCAGTTCGACTTGCTCATGATTTTAATGTTCACAACATCATTCACCCCAGCTCTATAATCATCTGATGAGGCAGGGAATTCCATAAATTCTCAATCCTGTGGGTGAAAATGTTCCTCCTGAATTTTGTCCTAAATCTGCTATCTGTACTTTTCAGGCCACTTCCGTTCAAAAGCAGTCATTTCTAATTTTATTCCAACAAAAAATGGATAATTTCACATTTATCATCTACCAGGCATTTTCTTTCCATTAATTTACACTGTATCTGAACACCTGCAACGTTTCAGTGTCATATGCAGACTTTCAGCACCACTCATCTTCTGTGACTCATCATATTTGTTTATACATTGATCCCTCAATTTTGCTTCCACTCTTTGGTGCTGTGTAATCCATACTTATTGCAAAAGTTATATTAGTTTAAAGTCAATGAGGAATTGATTAGTTGGCCAGCCATCTGACGGGGTTTGGGTGGAACCAGGGTAGAAGTGAAATTGATAGATCTGTTTACATTTTCAACTACATTCCAGAAATAATCTATCAGGAATGTACGGCAGTGAGAATTATTATATTGAAATTCTTACGTCTCACTAAATGCGGACAGAGACACAGTTAATGAGGTAGCTTCCCACACAAGACGACCGTGTTTTAACTGTTAATCAGGTTCATTCAGTCATTGATCATGGAAGACTGCAAATTGAATGGAAGCTATACTTATCCAGTCACGATTCACTATACAATAGGAAATATATATACCTGGTCCATGTTTGTGATCCGTCCTCTTGCCAGGGGGAATATTCTCAATTTCTTCATAAATTCCTTGGTACAAACCAAGACTTGAGCCTCTGCCTCCACGGTAAAGTTCTGTTGAATAAATGATATACTGGTCAGCATTTGTAGTTGACCACTCGCAGAAAAATGATGTTTATATCTGTAGAACCAGGAGAGAGAAGAACGAGTTCACGCAATGCTGGTGACTAGAATCTTCACACAACATGAACTGATCGCTGAAGGGAGATCATCTTTGAAAAGCAAATGAACAGGCCATGATTAATTTCCATGGAATGTCAGTTACCGAACCCGAGTATGTCAAACAGAAAGAGTGAGATGTTCTTGTTGGTAAAAATATGGATATTTTGTTCTAATTTTGCTGATTCAAATATTTATTCAAGAAAATTCTCAGCTCGCAATGGTGCATGTGAGTCAAGATGTTGAGTGCAGAAAAATGAAACTCTTTAATGCAATGAACAAATGAAAATGCCAATAACCTACTTTTTTAAAAACTTGATAACATTGAGGAGATTACACATTAATGCACAAGATGCCGTGGCGCTGACAAAAAAGGTTGATAACTATGTTGTTAGAATTGGACTACTTTCATTAAACAACTGCATTGTTATGACAATTAGTTAAAAACCAAAACGTGAGACGAATGAAATAAGGTGGACCTTGTTGACATTGTTCGTGATAGACTATGAAGTGCATAGTTTTTATGGCTATATGTAAAGGAAAATTAAGAGCATGTGAAAGGATAGAAAATGATTGTTCTTAGTGTTGATTGTCATTGCCAACTCGTGGAACATGGTTCCCAGGCAAACGCTTTTAAATTACTGTGCAAAGTACAGAAGTATTATTTACTCAGTCAAGGGAAGCCAGTTGTTGCCTCACTGAAAGTTCCCTGAAAAGGATCCTTAATCCTTTCAATGATCTTGGGTTGTGGTAGCAGCACCGAGACACTGAAGAACCATGAATACATAGTAACTAATGAAGAAATATTTGGATGCAGTCTGCAAATAACTGAATAAAACGGAGACACATTGCTGCAATCATTGACTTGCTGTGGAATGTCATGTATATTCAATGAAAGATAAGAAAGTGCAGTCTTTATATTTCTTGCCCAATGATAATGACTGGAGTAACTCCACATTATATGTTAATTCAGTTACACTCCAAATATATTGAACGACTTGGTGAATACTTCACACAGTTAGAATATTCTTTTATCTGCTATTTACAGTTTTGATGGATTTTTTCTGAGTGTTTAATAAAACTCAGCGTTTCATTTCGGCAAAGTCCCTCGACGAAAACAGCCACGAAATGCCGCACAATCGTGACCATCTCAGTCAAATGCTGCAAAAGTGCAATAAAAATCTACAGCCCCGAGAACATATGCAACAGTGAAAGGGACGCAGTGTTAGCTCAGTCGGTAGATGTGATGCTTACCTTTCATTTGCAATTTTCTCTGCATGACCACCAGTAATGCGACCAACTCACAGATTAACAAGACTCCCAAAGATGAACAGACGGCAACAGGCATAGAAATAGACGGACTTCCCTGCCCTTAAAGGATGGAGTACAAATGGGTTTAGCACAGTTAAGGTCTGCCATGGAAAATTGTAAATAACCATCATTAAGGAAACAATGGCACTAGCTTCCAAACCGTGAAAGTACCAACAGCATCAATGTCACTTTTCAGGAAAGTAACGCGAACACAAATACTAATCTTAGTATCAGTCAGTAATACCTGCAGGTGGAGGTGAAGGGGAGGCCGTCACCAACTCGGATCCTGTGGAACAGAAAGTACGAATAATTATGAAGGGAAATTTAACATAGGAAATCAAATAGTTGCCCTGATTTTTGACATGAATGATCACGGACAGGCGCCAGTCAATCAGCATCAATCTTACCAGAACACTTTACACTGGCAATTTCCTTGTGATGACACTTCCTTTTAGCTGGAGCTGCGGAGAGACAGTCAAACAGAGAGAATTCTCTTCCCTTACACTTCACATCATTCTGCCAGATAACATCTTTCTCCTGGGAGAGAACGGCCTCATCCCGGGCTGATACAGCAAAGCCACATCCCAGCTCTCTGCAGACAACATTAGCATCAGTTATATCCCAGGAATCGCCACACAGCGTTCCCCAGCGTTTATCGCACATGATTTCCACTCTTCCAGAACAGTTGCTGCTTCCTCCATGCAGGTGCACACTGTCTTGCGTATCTGTGGTACAGAACTGATTATTAGTGAATTCAGTACAAAGCAGAATCTCCAAGAGTTGGCACAAAGAGAAAGAAGACGCACCTAGTTGTTGATGGCAGTAAGTTGAACTGAGGGTCTGCTCCTTTGTTCTATTGCTCTCTGTTGGAAGGAGAAAGATGCTCAGTCTATTGGAAATTCATGTTTGAAATGACACCCGAACATTGAGAAGGCTTGTCATGTTACCTGAACAAACTACACCAGCATCGTCCCGGTGTTGACAGTCGTGTTGACCCCACGGATCTGTGTGACATTGCCACAGTGTCGACTCGTGGGAGAGACACTCCATCTCATCGAGCCAAATAGTTCCCGTTCCTGCTCCGAATGATTGAGCATCGTATTCAACATTCTGGAACGGACCACAGTGCAGCTGCTTACAAATCACTTTGGCATCGTGTGAATCCAATGTGTCTGAACACACTGTTCCCCAGGTCCCATTGTAGAACACCTCCACTCTTCCCTCACAGCGATGTTTTCCATTCACCAGCCGCAGCTCCTTGTGTTCTGTTCAAACAATAACAGATATCCAGATTGTTAGATTGTTCATGTCTCTGGTGTGTCCTGTGATTGCCATAACGAGCAGGATGCATGATAGGAACAAAGGGAATTGCTGGAGGAACTCAACAGAATCTGTGAAGAGAGAAAGCACAGACAAATCTTCAGGTCCAGTGACGTGTATTCTGAATTGAGGAAGCGTCACTGGACACGAAACGTTGACTCCTCTTTATCTCTACGGATGCTGTTAGACATATGAGTTTTTCCAGAAATTTTCCTTTTTGTTTAAGATTCGCAGCATCCGCCGATCATTGGGTTCAGTTTTCATCATGACACATATTGCATTGAAAAAAGGAGTGAGCCAAATGTGCATCGTGCATGGAGGTTAGAAAGACTTTCCCAAGGTAACTACTAGAATCTGGCGAACTGTTTGAGAACCCGAAATGGTCGAGAAGCAGAAACTGACAGAAAACAAAACGCCTGTGTTAAAAGTAAATTGTCCATTTTGCAGAAGTGACGATCCACTGGAACTGGTTCTGATATCATGGCTGTAAAATTTTAAATATACATGCAATCAATTTTAAATTAGTATCACCAGGGAAGTTTCAAACTGCTCAGTTGGAAGCAAATTACGCAATATTTTTAGTGTTCTGAAAAATCATGAAAAACGCAAGTGCACAGTAATAAATAGGCAGTACAGTTATGTACAGGAGCTATGTCTAATGCAGTGAAGACTGGTCGGAAACATAAAGAGAAAAAATCACTCCTTCATTTTCGAGTCACAAATAGTTCGATAGACACACAAACAGGTCTCATATTTCTGGTGGCTCGAAACATAAATAAAGATCATAAATTTGGGATGAATTTTGAGTAAACCCTTTATGACATTCAGGACAATATTGACATCCACTTGGAGTAGTGACAACAGATCAAAGATGACACTTTTCATAACAAACGCGATTTGTATCAATAGAAGGTGAAAAAAACTGACAGAAAAGTAATTTAGATTAGAGAAACGAATTGCTCTATCACTTTCTGCGCAGCATGAAAGTATCAGAGATCGTTTCTTTAAATTACTGCCGCTGCTCTGCATTCTTTCGAATTCAGTGAACATGTGTCAGCATGACGTCTCACCTACAACCTTCGAGCAAAGTAAAAGCATTAAAAATGGCCTCACCCGAGCACATAATTCTCACATCCTCTTTATGAGAACAGTCGTCTTGGTGACCCAATGGGACTGAAGGGCATTCCCAGAGAAATGATTCGTTTCCAAAACACTTTACATCCTTCCACCAAATGTGGCCTGAGCCCGGTCCAGAGGAGGAAGGGAGTGTCATGTCCAGTGCTTTTCCACAACCCAGTTGTTTACAAACGACTCCAGCGTCGACCACATCCCATGAATCATCACAAACTGAGCCCCATATTCCATTGTAGTAAATCTCCACTCGACCAGCACAAGGGCTTCCACCATCTGACAGCCTTAGCTGAAAGTGTTCTGTGAAACAATGACACATTCAATGTACATTCCCTTCATCACTCAGGGCAACACAGTGTAAAGATACAGGGAAGACCGTTTTAAATGTTCTCATGAGAAGTACTTAATGTGCTGAAACATAATTTCTTCCAAAACTAATCGATCAAGTGTAACCTTTTAGCACGAATGTCCAGCACATAAATGTTTCAAAATATCTTATTGCACTTGGTACTGCCAGGTTCAGTTTCTCTTTCTATATTGAACATTCAGTGAAATATTTTGCAAACAGTTGCATTTGTGCTTTCTCTATCCTGTCACTCCGTTTATGTCTGTCCACACGTTACTTTGTCTAATGCTCACGCTATTTGAAAGTGCACATAACTGTACGTTCCTCCAATATAAATACCGTCTCAGCTTTCATTCATTAGCACACAAGGGAATACTATACTTTACGAGAATATAACTGAAAGACAACATATATATTGGAGCTCAAGCAATAGCACTTTGAGTAGTTGTAGAAGTGAAAATACTGAAAGGGGACGTGTACTTAGATATAAAGGTCCAGAACTAATTCACAGAATCACAGATTTAAGAAGACTTCAGCACAGAGAAAGAACCTTCGGCCCACCAATTCATTTGCCAGCACTTGAGTTCGTCCTTACCTCCTTGGCATCACAAGTGCACATCTAAATATATCTTAGATTTCACTAACGTTTCTGCCTCTCCCACACTTACAGGCAGTGAGTTCCAGACTACTCCCCCACCCGAGTGGATGGAAAAGAATATCTTCAGGTCCCTCTGAACCTTCTGTCCATCACCTTAAGTCTATGCCGCAAGGTAAGAAATTGCATACTATAGGGGAAAGATTCCTTCTTGCTCATTATACACCTCAATCCTGCCCATATTCAGTCGCCTCTGTCCAAAGGAAAAGAATCCAAATCTGACCAAGTTGTCTTCATGGCTAAATTATGTTCATCTCAAGAAAATCTCTCATACATTTCCCCCTGCATTGTCCCCATTACTCTCCAATCCATCCTCTGATGTGGATTCCTTAACTGCACACAGTTTTCTGCTCTGCTCCAAATCATGCTTCTTGCAGTTTGAGAATAAATTAAACTGCATCTCCCACCTCTCGGCATTTTTACCTGTCTGATCAATATCTGTTCATATTCATTCTCATCAAAATTTCAAATCGCAACGCCAACGTCACTCTCACAAAATTAGAAATTGCTGTTGAAATGCAGGAGGTTTACTGGCCTCTTTGGGAAGTGGTGTGACCATTTCAAATCGAGTGACTCTTTATCTGAACTAACGCATTTTTTGTGCACGTGTGTCAACTTTACTTTTGGGTTAAGAAACTCTAATTAAATTAGATTATTTACGGTGTGGAAACAGGATATTCGGCCCAACAAACCCACACTGACCCTCCGAAGAGTAACGCACCCAGACCCATTCCCCTACATCTAACATTACAGGCAATTTAACATGGCCAATTCACCTATACTGCACATCTTTGGAATGTGAGAGGAAACTCATGCAGAAACGGGGAGAATGTTCAAACCACTCAGACAGTTCCCAGAGGCTGGGAATTGAACCCGGGTTTCTGACGCTGTGAGGCAGTAGTGCTAACCACTGTGCCAGCGAGCAATCTAAACTTATCTAAGATTAGATTCCCTCCATTGTGGAAAGTGGTCCTTTGGACCAACCGGTCCACACCGACATTCCGAAATTTAACTCAGCCAGACCCATTTCCCTCTGACTAATGCAAATAACACTCTGGGCAATTTAGCATAGCCAATTCACATGACCTGCCACGTACTGCTTGGATCTGACAACAAAATGGTGTTAATTTTTCATATTCATCCATTTGCACCCGCCACCCACCTCAGATCTGCTTTCATCCGAGCAATGAATAAATTGTTTGAGTGACAATGACAAGCAAATGGTATACATTCTCAATTTACTCAGTAGATGAATGTTTGGCTTGATATATCTGAGCTGGATTAAATGTGAAGAGTCTACTTACCTGAACAGAGGACACCTACGCCACTGCCTTCGGTGACAGACGAATTCAACGTGTTGGAGATTCTGCAGTCCTGCAGCTGTGATTCATGTCCATGACATTGGACAACATGTACCCACGAACCACCATCGCTCTCCCCGTACTTTGAAGAATTATATATTTCTAAGGCATAACCGCATCCCAGCTGTCTGCAGACAACGTTGGCATCATTCTGATCCCACACGGTGTCCTGCACTCCGCCCCAGCTTCCATTATAGTAAACTTCAACTCGGCCATCACAGCGGCTTTCGCCATTCACTAGTCTTAGCGCCCAATTTTCATCTGCAAAATAAGAGTTACTGAGAACAGCGATTGACATGAACACAGATATTCGAGAACTGGCAATCACAGGAAAATGTATGATTTGCAATCACAAAGATATTTTGTCCATTTACGTTTTCAAATACTTCTATCATGTCATCACATTTCTTCTGTAAACAAAATTGAGAGAGGCGTGGAAATAAAAGTGCTGCTATTCTAGCATTCGTTGAATATAAAGTCTCGACCTCATTCATTCAGGCTGATTCCCAGTCTGCAGATGCTACTCGTATGCTTTGACCATTTATATGTTGCCACTACTCTCATTGTTGACGGCAGAGCATGTTGCACTGAGCAAATGACCTTCAACATGACTGAGGCAACGGTCAAGAAGATAATGGAGATTGAGGAACAAGTCTGTTTGAGAATTATAACATTCAAAACACTTGTGAAAATTTGGGATAGCTCATAGATTTTAAAACGTGATACTGTCACTCACTAACGTAACTGCCAATATTCACCATTTTCTTTTGAAAATTGTCTCCACGCTATTGATACGTCAAAATCTTTTATGAGAAGGTACGCATACATCTGATTTCTGCGGCGCCATTTGTGCAGATTCTGATATTCCCTGCCAGGAGTTGAGGGCAGAATGTCATGTCATAAAAATGTTGACACGAGTATTTCAGATGGGTTATGCATTCTCTGGGGGAATGTTGGAAAATCTATGCTCATGAATTGGAGCCAAGTTTCAGCTCGTGAACAGGGAAACTATGAAGAAATATTGAAAACAAAACCCATGCAGCTCATAATGTTTGTCAGGAAATCAAATCTGGTTTCCACATTTGATCGGCCTGACAAGGTCTTCAGGCTCATAAAGGAGTGAGAACATCATAACTAAAGGCCTGTAAAACCAACTTGGTTAAATTGAAATCAGGCATCAGTACAAAACCTGGCCTCACTGGTCACATCTGCGTTCCCTGAAACACTATGTATTAGAATCATAATCGTTAAAATGTTCGTGAAATATTCCAAATCTAAAACAGTACAGAGAGTTGAGAAGCACTAACAGAATTAGTGACCCAGACAGAATGGATGCATTTGTGGAGAGAAAGGGGATTGACATTTGAAGAATGCGGCAGTTATATGCAGAGAGTTCGGAAATTAATTATCATCTTGGATGGCATTCGGAATTTTTTTAAAAAGATAATGTACATTTAATACAAATTAACTTCCGAAAACTCAAGTGTCGCATCTCAGAACATCATTGTGCCAAATCAAACATGGCCTCTTGATTTGCAAAGTGGAGGTAGAAATTAAGACCTGGTGGTGCTGAGGGTGCCCGAAATTCCAGAATGGCAGCTGGTAAAGATCAAACTGTGTTAATAGTCTGGAACGGAAAGTTAGTCTGAGCGATGGTGGCAGTCAAACGATCATCAATTCTGCTAACAACTCATCTGGCTAATACTTATCCTTGTGGAAGGACATCTGACGGTCTAACCTTTTCTGACTGACATGTGACTGCGGATTATTAACCATATCGTTGAAAGGTAACGACTTCCTAAAGTGAACATAGTGCACCAGTGAAACCGAGATTAATCACAAAAGGCCAACAGGCCATGGGCTCACCAGTGACATTCCATTAAGGTATAAATAAAATAATTCCAAACTTTAAGTACACAGAAACACTGTTTAGCAAAAGAAAAATTGCTATAAAGGACACACCCGAGCAGATGACATTGGCCATATTTCCATGTAAACAGTTGAAGCTTTCCCCATGTGAAACTGGACAGTTCCACAACCGTCGCTCGTTTCCGTGGCATTCATAGTTTTCCTTCCACACTGGTCGGGCTCCCCTCCCAAATCGAGCATCTCTCGGGATCGACTTTGCAGTCCCGCAAAAAAGGTGCTCACAGACCACATTGGCGTCTTGTAAGCCAAAGTAAACACCGCACAGCGTTCCCCACTGCTCTCCATGCAGGACCTCCACTCTCCCAGAGCACCTGTTCTCCCCACCAACCAATCGGGGCCCATTGTCTCCTGTTTTGGATCAAATCAAGAAACAAACGTTTGCAAACATCCACGCATTTGTTCAAGATTCAAAAGAGAAAATAAATCGAATCTCATCCTCCATTGCCCAATACAATACATGACAGTTACAATAACTTCAAAATAATTACGATTATTTCATGAAACTTTGTCCACTGCTCACAGTTAAAGGGTATTCCCAAGATAGTGATTATGATCATTTACCTCAGTCCTGGAAAACCTACGAAACGAGGGTGTAAAGGTTTACTTGATGCAGTCCATAGTTTGATAACAGCAGTGTACTTTTAGTCCCGATGGCTCGTGAAGGTTAGATTGACTTTTGCAATCATGCAGTAATGCTTAACTCAATTTACTGATGAATACGTGGCTGCATTCTCGTTAGAGAGATATGGTTGATGGTGATTTAACCTGATGGTCACTATTCGTCAGCCGAGGGATGAGTTCAGAAGGTTAGGACCATCATGGCAACTTCAGATTGTGGGGGGGAATGAACCAACGCTGATGGCATTACCTTATATCAAAGACCAGTCATTCAACCCACTGAGGTAGGCGATTCCATCAGGGTGTTTCAATACAGTGCAGCTAACGAGGCGAATGTATTAAATAATTCTTTTTGAAGGCAATTTCTGAAACATGGGCAACAAATGAGCATACAAGTTTGAGGCAATTGAGGTACATATAATGTTAAAAGTTTTTTTGTAAACTAAGATGTTGAGCGTCCAGGTGACCAAATCAAGACCAGTGCATCAGATGCTGGCGGCAATATACAGTTTCAATACTATTTACGTTTCTTCTCCCATCGAACCTGTAATAATGAAATCAATTATAACCTGTGCATGTGTACCGTCTGGTAGAATGTGACATGGACTTTTCCGAATTTGCATTGAGATGCAGAGGAACACTTCAAAATTAGCCCCGAGTACCATACATCAATGTTTTCAAACCATTATTCATGACATCTCCCAATTTCAATAGAGCATGCAAGGAGAGCAGAACAGATAAGTAAGTGACAGATGAAACTTTAAGCAAAGGAGTTTGAGGCAGTATATTTTGGAAAATGGCATACAACGTGCATTTAGATGTTTTCACCTTTTCCCTCTTCATGATGTGAATAAGTGCACTGAGACATAAATTACCATGATAATATCTATCAGCCAACGAGTGCTGGAGCTTGAAAAGCTGAGATACATCAAGATTACAGAATACTTGGTAGAGTAGTCAGCAATGCAACTTAAACGTAAAATTAAGAATAGAAGAAATTCAGGCAGAAAGACAGAAATAATTCCTTTGCGTTTGGGAAGATAGGAAAACCTTGTTTATAATTATGTGGTACACATAATTCACAAAGTGTGTCCTGGATCTTGAGGAGGTGCATACTCGAAGAGATACGCAAAAAGGCTTCTATTTTCGATTAATGTGTATTGGAGAGGTTATGGATCGTATTGAAGCAATGGAGCTGGAACAGATAGAGGTATACGAGAATATTAATTGTTGAACAAAGCAACAAACGAAAGGAATTACTGGACCTGCCAATTGATCATCGAAAGTGTAGAAGGCAATCATGTAACGATTTGGGACAAAAGGTGCACAGTATTGCATATTGGAATGTCCTGAATCAGACAGTTGACAAAGTGCATATACCATGCAAAATACAACGTGTCAGGAAGCAAGATAAATTGACAGCAACGTGAAAGTTCAGAGATTGAGAAGGGTCGCAAGTAAGGGACAGAAAGGTGAATAAATTACCATGATAATATCTATCAGCCAACGAGTGTTTGTGAGCTGGAACTTCTTGCTGAAAAAGTTGTTGGCAAGAGTGATCTTCAATGATGTCATAGAGTCTGTTAGTATTGTTAAAAAAATATAACCGGGTCAGGGAGATTCAGAAAATAAACAATTGCCTTGTCATAACTTACATTGTCTGAAGTTCACGTCAAAGTCTCTGTATCGACCAACGACTCATATTATCGTCTATGAGCGACGTTTAGTCAATGTCCACACTAACGGATATTGACTGTGGACAGTTCAAGAAATGTCTATCCCAATCCAAACGCCAAAGTTTTTAAATGTTTAAATTTTCAATAATTTCGTGTAAATTTTGCCTCATCACTCTTGTGCCAGGGAAGATGTGAATCTTGAGGATTAGTTGAGATTTTTCACGGTCAAAGCAATGTCAGGAAAGCCAGCGACGTTACCCTTACACACATTAACTGGAAATGTGTCTTTATCCTTTCGGTAAGCTTGTACTCACCTGAACATATCAGGGTGACATTGTTGTGTCCAGTGCAATCCTGGTGCGTGGTTGAAGACCGTGGGCACTTCTCCAGCTGAGTCTCATTGCCCGTACATTTAAACACCTCAGTAGCCGTGTGAACAGCACTGCCTCCAGAATGCATCGCGCTTGAAACAGACACTGCGATTCCACAATGAAGCT
>NW_027311053.1:27500-36800 GCF_047496795.1 Chiloscyllium punctatum | reverse complement strand
GAGAAGGTGGAATGTAACAGAGAGAGAGAGGGACGGAGAGGGGAGGAATGTGACAGAGAGAGAGAGAGAGAGAGAGAGAGAGAGGGGGAATGTAACAGAGAGAGAGGGGGGGAATGTGACAGTGAGAGAGAGGGACGGAGAGGGGGAGGAATGTGACAGAGAGAGAGGGGGGGAATGTGACAGAGAGAGAGAGAGAGAGAGAGAGAGAGAGAGAGAGACGGGAAATGTGACAGAGAGAGAGAGAGAGGGGGGAAAATGTGACAGAGAGAGAGAGCGAGAGAGAGAGGGGGAATGTGACAGAGAGAGAGAGGGAGGGAGAGAGGGGGAATGTGACAGAGAGAGAGAGAGAGATAGAGGGGAATGTGACAGAGAGAGAGGGGGAATGTGACAGAGAGAGAGAGAGAGAGGGGGAATGTGACAGAGAGGGGGGTGGGGGGAGCAGAATGTGACAGAGAGAGAGAGAGAGAGAGAGAGGGGAAAGGTGACAGAGAGAGAGAGGGGGGTGGAATGTGACAGAGAGAGAGAGAGGGATGGAGAGAGGGGAATGTGACAGAGAGAGAGAGAGAGAGAGAGGGGGGGGAATGTGACAGAGAGAGAGAGAGAGAGAGGGAATGTGACAGAGAGAGGGGGAATGTGACAGAGAGAGAGGAGGGAATGTGACAGAGAGAGAGAGGGGGAATGTGACAGAGAGAGAGGAGGGAATGTGACAGCGAGAGAGAGGGGGAATGTGACAGAGAGAGAGGAGGGAATGTGACAGCGAGAGAGAGGGGGAATGTGACAGAGAGAGAGAGAGGGGGGCAATGTGACAGAGAGAGAGAGGGGGAATGTGACATAGAGAGAGGGACGGAGAGAGGGGGAATGTGACATAGAGAGAGAGGGGGAATGTGACAGAGAGAGAGAGGGGTGAATGTGACAGAGAGAGAGTGGCGGAATGTGGGAGAGAGAGAGAGAAGGGGAATGTGACAGACAGAGGGGGGGGAATGTGACAGAGAGAGAGAGAGAGAGAGAGACAGAGAGAATGTGACAGAGAGAGAGAGAGAGACGGGGAATATGACAGAGAGAGAGAGAGAGAGGGAAGGTGACAGAGAGAGAGAGAGAGGGAATGTGACAGAGAGAGAGAGAGAGGGGGAATGTGACAGAGAGGGGGGGGAATGAGACAGAGGGGGAATTTAACAGAGAGAGAGGGGGGGGAAATGTGACAGAGAGAGAGAGAGAGAGGGGGAATGTGACAGAGAGAGAGAGGGGGGGAATGTGACAGAGAGAGAGAGAGAGGGAATGTGACAGAGAGAGAGAGAGAGGGGGGGAATGTGACAGAGAGAGAGAGGGGGAATGTGACAGAGAGACAGAGAGGAGGGAATGTGACAGAGAGAGAGAGGGGGAATGTGACAGAGAGAGAGAGGAGGGAATGTGACAGAGAGAGAGAGGGGTGAATGTGACAGAGAGAGAGGAGGGAATGTGACAGAGAGAGAGAGAGAGAGGGAATGTGACAGAGAGGGGGTGGAATGAGACAGAGAGAGAGAGAGAGGAGGGAATGTGACAGAGAGAGAGAGGGGAATGTGACAGAGAGAGAGGAGGGAATGTGACAGAGAGAGAGAGGGGGAATGTGACAGAGAGAGAGAGAGAGAGGGGGAATGTGACAGAGAGAGAGGAGGGATGTGACAGAGAGAGAGAGGGGAATGTGACAGAGAGAGAGAGTGAGAGAGAGAGAGGGGAATGTGACAGAGAGGGGGGGAATGAGACAGAGAGAGGGGGAATGTAACAGAGAGAGAGGGGGGGGAATGTGACAGAGAGAGAGCGAGAGAGAGAGGGGGAATGTGACAGAGAGAGAGAGAGAGAGGGGGAATGTAACAGAGAGAGAGGGGGGGGGGAATGTGACAGAGAGAGAGAGAGAGAGGGGGGGAATGTGACACAGAGAGAGAGAGAGGGGGAATGTGACAGAGAGAGAGGGGGAGAATATGACAGAGAGAGAGAGAGAGACAGAGAGAATGTGACAGAGAGAGAGGGGAAATGTGACCGAGGGTGGCGGGGGGAGGCAGAATGTGACAGAGAGAGAGAGAGAGGGGGAATGTGACAGAGAGAGAGAGAGAGGGGGCGGAATGTGACAGAGAGAGAGAGAGAGGGGGGAATGTGACAGAGAGAGAGAGAGAGAGAGAGAGAGAGAGAGGGGGAATATGACAGAGAGAGAGAGAGAGAGAGAGGGAATGTGACAGAGAGAGAGAGAGAGAGGGGATGTGACAGAGAGAGAGGGGGGGGGAATGTGTGAGAGAGAGAGAGAGAGGGGGGGAATGTGACAGAGAGAGAGAGGGACGGAGAGGGGGGGGAATGTGACAGAGAGAGTGGGGAGAGGAATGTGACAGAGATAGAGAGAGAATGTGAGAGAGAGAGAGAGAGAGAGAGAGAGAGGGGGGGGGGAATGTGACAGAGAGAGAGAGAGAGAGAGAGAGGGGGGAATGTGACAGAGAGAGAGAGAGAGAGAGAGAATGTGAGAGAGAGAGAGAGAGAGAATGTGACAGAGAGAGAGAGAGAGAGGGGGGGGAATGTGACAGAGAGAGAGGGGGGGGGAATGTGACAGAGAGAGAGAGATGGGGGGATGTGACATAGAGAGAGAGAGAGAGAGGGAATGTGACAGAGAGAGAGGGGGAATGTGACAGAGAGAGAGGGGGGGAATGTGAGAGAGAGAGAGAGAGAGGAGGGGAATGTGAGAGAGAGAGAGAGGGGGAATGTGACACAGAGAGAGAGAGAGTGGAATGTGACAGAGAGAGAGAGAGAGAGAGGGGGGAATGTGACAGAGAGAGAGAGTGGGAGAATGTGACAGAGAGAGAGGGGGGGAATGTGAGAGAGAGAGAGAGAGAGGAGGGGAATGTGAGAGAGAGAGAGAGGGGGAATGTGACACAGAGAGAGAGAGAGTGGAATGTGACAGAGAGAGAGAGAGAGAGAGGGGGGAATGTGACAGAGAGAGAGAGTGGGAGAATGTGACAGAGAGAGAGAGCGAGAGAGAGAGGGAATGTGACAGAGAGAGAGAGAGAGAGGGGCAATGTGACGGGGGGGGAATGTGACAGAGAGAGAGGGGGGGAATGTGACAGAGAGAGAGGGGAATGCTGACAGAGAGAGAGAGAGAGAGGGGGGGCAGAGAGAGAGTGGGGGGGGAATGTGACACAGAGAGAGAGGGGGAATGTGACACAGAGAGAGAGAGAGGGGGGAATGTGACAGAGAGAGAGAGAGAGAGAGAGAGAATGTGACAGAGAGAGAGAGAGAATGTGACAGAGAGAGAGAGAGTGGGGGGAATGTGACAGAGAGAGAGAGAGAATGTGACAGAGAGAGAGAGAGAGGGGGGAATGTGACAGAGAGAGAGGGGGAATGTAACAGAGAGAGAGGGAGGGGGAATGTGACAGAGAGAGGGGGGAATGAAACAGAGAGAGAGAGAGAGAGAGAGAGAAAGAGAGAATGTGACAGAGAGAGAGAGCGAGAGAGAGAGGGAATGTGACAGAGAGAGAGAGAGAGAGATAAAGAGAGAATGTGACAGAGAGAGAGAATGTGACAGAGAGAGAGAGGGGGGAATGTGACAGAGAGAGAGGGGGGGGAATGTGACAGAGAGAGAGAGAGGGAATGTGACAGAGAGAGAGAGAGAGGCGGGGGGAATGTGACAGAGAGGGAGAGGGAGAGAGAGAGAGAGTGGGGGGGGAATGTGACAGAGAGAGAGAGAGAGGGGGGGAATGTGACAGTGAGAGAGAGGGACAGGGAATGTGACAGAGAGAGAGAGACGGGGAATGTGACAGAGAGAGAGAGAGAGAGAGAGGCGGATGTGACAGAGAGAGAGGGGGGGAATGTGACAGAGAGAGCGAGAGAGAGAGGGGGAATGTGACAGAGAGAGAGAGGGAGGGAGAGAGGGGGAATGTGACAGAGAGAGAGAGAGAGATAGAGGGGAATGTGACAGAGAGAGAGGGGGAATGTGACAGAGAGAGAGGGAGAGAGAGGGGGAATGTGACAGAGAGAGAGAGAGAGGGGGGGGAATGTGAGAGAGAGAGAGAGAGAGAGGGAATGTGACAGAGAGAGAGAGGGGGGTGGAATGTGACAGAGAGAGAGAGAGGGATGGAGAGAGGGGGAATGTGACAGAGAGAGAGAGAGGGATGGAGAGAGGGGGAATGTGACAGAGAGAGAGAGAGAGGGGTGGGGAATGTGACAGAGAGAGAGAGAGAGAGGGAATGTGACAGAGAGAGGGGGAATGTGACAGAGAGAGAGGAGGGAATGTGACAGAGAGAGAGAGGGGGAATGTGACAGAGAGAGAGGAGGGAATGTGACAGAGAGAGAGAGAGGGGGAATGTGACAGAGAGAAAGAGAGAGGGGGAATGTGACAGAGAGAGAGAGAGGGGGGGAATGTGACAGAGAGAGAGAGAGGGATGGAGAGAGGGGGAATGTGACAGAGAGAGAGAGAGAGAGAGGGAGAGAGGGGGAATGTGACAGAGAGAGAGGGGGGGGAATGTGACAGAGAGAGAGAGAGAGGGGGGGGGGAATGTGACAGAGAGAGAGAGGGGAATGTGACAGACAGAGAGAGAGAGAGAGACGGAATGTAACAGAGAGAGAGAGGGGGAATGTGACAGAGAGAGAGGGGGGAATGTGACAGACAGAGAGAGAGAGAGAGATAGAGGGGAATGTGACAGAGAGAGAGGGGGAATGTGACAGAGAGAGAGAGAGAGAGAGAGGGGGAATGTGACAGAGAGGGGGGTGGGGGAGCAGAATGTGACAGAGAGAGAGAGAGAGAGAGAGAGAGAGGGGAAAGGTGACAGAGAGAGAGAGGGGGGTGGAATGTGACAGAGAGAGAGAGAGGGATGGAGAGAGGGGGAATGTGACAGAGAGAGAGAGAGAGAGAGAGGGAATGTAACAGAGAGAGAGAGGGGGAATGTAAGAGAGAGAGAGGGGGGAATGTGACAGAGAGAGAGAGAGGGACGGAGAGAGGGGGGAATGTGACATAGAGAGAGGACGGAGAGAGGGGGAATGTGACATAGAGAGAGAGGCGGGGGGGAATGTGACAGAGAGAGAGAGAGACGGGGAATATGACAGAGAGAGAGAGGGAAGGTGACAGAGAGAGAGAGAGAGAGAGAGAGAGGGAATGTGACAGAGAGAGAGAGAGAGAGAGGGGGAATGTGACAGAGAGGGGGGGGAATGAGACAGAGAGAGAGAGAGAGAGGGGGGAATGTGACAGAGAGAGAGAGGGGGGGGGAATGTGACAGAGAGAGAGAGAGGGGGGGGAATGTGACAGAGAGAGAGGGGGGGGGAATGTGACAGAGAGAGAGAGAGGGGGGGAATGTGACAGAGAGAGAGGGAATGTGACAGAGAGAGAGGGGGGGGAATGAGACAGGGGGGGGGGGGGAATGAGACAGAGAAAGAGAGGGGGAATGTGACAGAGAGAGAGAGAGAGAGAGGGGGAATGTGACAGAGAGAGAGGGAGAGGGGAATGTGACAGAGAGAGAGGGGGGGAATGTGACAGAGAGAGAGGGGGGAATGTGACAGAGAGAGAGAGGGGGGGAATGTGACAGAGAGAGAGGGGGGGGAATGAGACAGAGAGGGGGGGGGAATGAGACAGAGAAAGAGAGGGGGAATGAGACAGAGAGAGAGAGAGAGAGAGAGGGGGAATGTGACAGAGAGGGAGAGGGGGGGAATGTGACAGAGAGAGAGAGGGGGGGGAATGTGACAGAGAGAGAGAGGGGGGGAATGTGACAGAGAGAGAGAGAGGGGGAATGTGACAGAGAGAGAGAGGGGGGGAATGTGACAGAGAGAGGGGGGGAATGTGACAGAGAGAGAGGGGAATGTGACAGAGAGAGAGGGGGGGGGGAATGAGACAGAGAAAGAGAGGGGGATTGTGACAGAGAGAGAGAGGGGGGGAATGTGGGAGAGAGAGAGAGAGAGAGTGGCGGAATGTGGGAGAGAGAGAGAGAGAGAGGGGGGTACTGTGACAGAGAGAGAGAGGGGGGGAATGTGACAGAGAGAGGGGGGGAATGTGACAGAGAGAGGGGGAGAATGTGACAGAGAGAGAGAGGGGAATGTGACAGAGAGAGAGAGGGGGAATGTAACAGAGAGAGAGAGGGGGAATGTGACACAGAGAGAGAGAGAGGGGGAATGTGACAGAGAGAGAGGGGGAGAATATGACAGAGAGAGAGAGAGAGACAGAGAGAATGTGACAGAGAGAGAGGGGAAATGTGACCGAGGGTGGCGGGGGGAGGCAGAATGTGACAGAGAGAGAGAGAGAGGGGGAATGTGACAGAGAGAGAGAGAGAGGGGGCGGAATGTGACAGAGAGAGAGAGAGAGGGGGGGAATGTGACAGAGAGAGAGAGAGAGAGAGAGAGAGGGGGAATATGACAGAGAGAGAGAGAGAGAGAGAGAGAGGGAATGTGACAGAGAGAGAGGGGGGGGGAATGTGTGAGAGAGAGAGAGAGAGGGGGGGAATGTGACAGAGAGAGAGAGAGAGAGAGGGGGGGGAATGTGACAGAGAGAGAGAGGGGGGAATGTGACAGAGAGAGAGAGAGAGAGGGGGGGGGAATGTGACAGAGAGAGAGAGAGAGAGAGAGAATGTGACAGAGAGAGAGAGAGAGAGGGGGGGGAATGTGACAGAGAGAGAGAGATGGGGGGATGTGACATAGAGAGAGAGAGAGAGAGGGAATGTGACAGAGAGAGAGGGGGAATGTGACAGAGAGAGAGAGCGAGAGAGAGAGGGGGAATGTGACAGAGAGAGAGAGGGGGAATGTGACAGAGAGAGAGGGGGGGAATGTGACAGAGAGAGAGAGCGAGAGAGAGAGGGGGAATGTGACAGAGAGAGAGAGGGACGGAGAGGGAGGGGAATGTGACAGACAGAGAGGGGGGGAATGTGAGAGAGAGAGAGAGAGAGGAGGGGAATGTGAGAGAGAGAGAGAGGGGGAATGTGACACAGAGAGAGAGTGGAATGTGACAGAGAGAGAGAGAGAGAGAGGGGGGAATGTGACAGAGAGAGAGAGCGAGAGAGAGAGGGAATGTGACAGAGAGAGAGAGAGAGAGGGGGAATGTGACGGGGGGGGGAATGTGACAGAGAGAGAGGGGGGGAATGTGACAGAGAGAGAGGGGAATGTGACAGAGAGAGAGAGAGGGGGGCCAGAGAGAGAGTGGGGGGGGGGAATGTGACAGAGAGAGAGGGGGGGAATGTGACAGAGAGAGAGGGGGGGAATGTGACAGAGAGAGAGAGGGGGGAATGTGACAGAGAGAGAGGGGGGGGAATGTGACAGAGAGAGAGGGGGGGGGGGAATGTGACAGAGAGAGAGAGAGGGGGGGAATGTGACAGAGAGAGAGAGAGGGGGGGGAATGTGACAGAGAGAGAGAGAGAGAATGTGACAGAGAGAGAGAGGGGGGGGCGAAATGTGACACAGAGAGAGAGGGGGGAATGTGACAGAGAGAGAGAGAGAGAGAGAGAGAGAATGTGACAGAGAGAGAGAGAGAATGTGACAGAGAGAGAGAGAGAGAGGTGGGAATGTGACAGAGAGAGAGAGAGGGGGGGAATGTCACAGAGAGAGAGGGGGAATGTAACAGAGAGAGAGGGAGGGGGAATGTGACAGAGAGAGGGGGGAATGAAACAGAGAGAGAGAGAGAGAGAGAGAGAAAGAGAGAATGTGACAGAGAGAGAGAGCGAGAGAGAGAGGGAATGTGACAGAGAGAGAGAGAGAGAGAGATAAAGAGAGAATGTGACAGAGAGGGAGAGAGAATGTGACAGAGAGAGAGGGGGGAATGTGACAGAGAGAGAGGGGGGAATGTGACACAGAGAGAGAGAGGGGGGAATGTGTGAGAGAGAGAGAGGGGGGGGGGAATGTGAGAGAGAGAGAGAGAGAGGGGGGGGAATGTGACAGAGAGAGAGAGAGAGAGAGAGAATGTGACAGAGAGAGAGAGGGGGGGGGAATGTGACACAGAGAGAGAGGGGGAATGTGACACAGAGAGAGAGAGAGGGGGGAATGTGACAGAGAGAGAGAGAGAGAGAGAGAATGTGACAGAGAGAGAGAGAGAGAGAGGGGGGAATGTGACAGAGAGAGAGAGAGAGGGGGGGAATGTGACAGAGAGAGAGAGAGGGGGAATGTAACAGAGAGAGAGGGAGGGGGAATGTGAGAGAGAGAGGGGGGGAATGAAACAGAGAGAGAGAGAGAGAGAGAGAGAATGTGACAGAGAGAGAGAGAGAATGTGACAGAGAGAGAGGGGGGAATGCGACAGAGAGAGAGAGGGGGGGGGAATGTGACAGAGAGAGAGAGAGAGGGGGGGAATGTGACAGAGAGAGAGAGAGGGGGGGGGGAATGTGACACAGAGAGAGAGGGGGAATGTGACACAGAGAGAGAGAGAGGGGGGAATGTGACAGAGAGAGAGAGAGAGAGAGAGAGAGAATGTGACAGAGAGAGAGAGAGAATGTGACAGAGAGAGAGAGAGGGGGGGAATGTGACAGAGAGAGAGAGAGAGAGAAAGAGAGAATGTGACAGAGAGAGAGAGCGAGAGAGAGAGAGGATGTGACAGAGAGAGAGGGGGGAATGTGACAGAGAGAGGGGGGGGAATGTGACAGAGAGAGAGGGGGGGAATGTGACAGAGAGAGAGAGGGGGGAATGTGACACAGAGAGAGAGGGGGGAATGTGACAGAGAGAGAGAGAGAGAATGTGAGAGAGAGAGAGGGGGGGGAATGTGACAGAGAGAGGGGGGGAATGTGACAGAGAGAGGGGGGAATGTGACAGAGAGAGAGGGGGGAATGTGACAGAGAGAGAGAGGGGGGGGGAATGTGACAGAGAGAGAGGGGGGGAATGTGACAGAGAGAGAGGGGGGAATGTGACAGAGAGAGAGGGGGGAATGTGACAGAGAGAGAGAGGGGGGGGGAATGTGACACAGAGAGAGAGGGGGAATGTGACACAGAGAGAGAGGGGGGGGAATGTGACAGAGAGAGAGAGAGAGAGAGAGAATGTGACACAGAGAGAGAGAGAATGTGACAGAGAGAGAGAGAGAGAGAGGGGGGAATGTGACAGAGAGAGAGAGAGAGGGGGGAATGTGACAGAGAGAGAGAGAGGGGGGGAATGTGACAGAGAGAGAGAGAGAGAGAATGTGACAGAGAGAGAGAGGGGGAATGTAACAGAGAGAGAGGAGGGGGAATGTGACAGAGAGAGGGGGGGAATGAAACAGAGAGAGAGAGAGAGAGAGAGAGAGAGAATGTGACAGAGAGAGAGGGGGGGAATGCGACAGAGAGAGAGAGAGGGGGGGGAATGTGACAGAGAGAGAGAGAGAGAATGTGACAGAGAGAGAGAGAGGGGGGGGAA
>NW_027311053.1:7500-10000 GCF_047496795.1 Chiloscyllium punctatum | reverse complement strand
CACACACACAGCACACACACATACAAACACACACACATATACACACACTCGCGCACACATATACACACACACAAACACACACACATACACACACAGAGCGCACACACAGACACACACACAGCACACACACATACAAACACACACACATATACACACACTCGCGCACACATATACACACACACAAGCACACACACACATACACACACAGAGCGCACACAGACACACACACACATACACACAGAGCGAACACACAGACTCCCACACGCGCACACACATATACACAGAGAAGCACACACACACAAACAAAGCGCACACACCGAGCACGCACACAGACTCACACACACAGAGCGAACACACAGAGCGCGCACACAGACACACATACACATATACACACAGAGTGCACACACAGACACACACACACATAGAACGCACACACAGACACACACACAGAGCGCACACACAGACACACACACACATATACACACAGCACACACACATACACACACACAGCACACACACATACAAACACACACACATATACACACACTCGCGCACACACAGACACACACACACACACACATATACACACACACAAACACACACACACATACACAGAGCGCACACACAGACAAACACACAGCACACACACATACAAACACACACACATATACACACACTCGCGCACACATATACACACACACAAACACACACACACATATACACACACTCGCGCACACACAGACACACACACACATATATACACACACTCGCGCACACACAGACACACACACAGCACACACACAGACACACACATATACACACACTCGCGCACACATATACACACACACAAACACACACACACATACACACGCAGAGCGCACACACAGACACACACACAGCACACACACATACACACACACAGCACACACACATACAAACACACACACATATACACACACTCGCGCACACATATACACACACACAAACACACACACATACACACACAGAGCGCACACACAGACACACACACAGCACACACACATACAAACACACACACATATACACACACTCGCGCACACATATACACACACACAAACACACACACACATACACACACAGAGCGCACACACAGACACACACACAGCACACACACATACAAACACACACACATATACACACACTCGCGCACACATATACACACACACATACACACACACAGCACACACACATACAAACACACACACATATACACACACTCGCGCACACACAGCACACACACATACAAACACACATACATATACACACACTCGCGCACACATATACACACACACAAACACACACACACATACACACAGAGCGAACACACAGACTCCCACACGCGCACACACATATACACACAGAGAAGCACACACACACAAACAAAGCGCACACACCGAGCACGCACACAGACTCACACACACAGAGCGAACACACAGAGCGCGCACACAGACACACACACACATATACACACAGAGTGCACACACAGACACACACACACACATAGAACGCACACACAGACACACACACACAGAGCGCACACACAGACACACACACACACACACATATACACACAGAGTGCACACACAGACACACACACACACACACAGAACGCACACACAGACACACACACACAGAGCGCACACACAGACACACACACACATATATACACACAGAGCGCACACACAGACACACACACATATACACACAGAGTGCACACACACACACAGAACGCACACACAGACACACACACACAGAGCGCACACACAGACACACACACACATATATACACACAGAGCGCACACACATATACACACAGAGCGCACACACAGACACACACACACATATATACACACACTCGCGCACACACAGACACACACACACATATACACAGAGTGCACACACAGACACACACACACAGAGCGCACACACAGACACACACACATACACACACAGAGTGCACACACAGACACACACAAAGCGCACACACACACACAGATATACACACAGAGTGCACACAGACACACAGACACACACACAGATATACACACAGAGTGCGCACACACACACACACACATATACACACAGAGAAGCACACACACATACACACAGAGTGCACACAGACACACACACAGATGTACACACAGAGTGCACACACACACACAGACACACACACAGATATACACACAGAGTGCACACACACACAGCACGCACGTACGCACACACAGCACAGACAGACACACAGCATACACACATACACAGAGAGCACAGACAGACAAACACAGAGATAGACACAGATAGACAGACAGACACAGACAGACAGACGCACATACACACGCAGAGACATGCACACACACACAGCCAGAGCACAGACACGCAGAGACACACACACAGACACACACACACTTCCACATACTCACACAGAGACAGACAGAGCACAGACACCCACACACTCTCTCTCTCT
>NW_027311052.1:32500-36816 GCF_047496795.1 Chiloscyllium punctatum | reverse complement strand
AAAAATGTTTAAAAAGAAGAAATGAGTAACCAGAAAAACTTAGAAAAATGTTTAAAAAGAAGAAATCAGTAACCAGGAAAACTTAGAAAAATGTTTAAAAAGAAGAAATCAGTAACCAGGAAAACTTAGAAAAATGTTTAAAAAGAAGAAATCAGTAACCAGGAAAACTTAGAAAAATGTTATAAAAGAAGAAGTGAGTAACCAGAAAAACTTAGAAAAATGTTTAAAAAGAAGAAATCAGTAACCAGAAAAACTGCGAAAAATGTTTAAAAAGAAGAAATCAGTAACCAGACAAACTGCGAAAAATGTTTAAAAAGAAGAAATCAGTAACCAGGAAAACTTAGAAAAATGTTTAAAAAGAAGAAGTGAGTAACCAGAAAAACTTAGAAAAATGTTTAAAAAGAAGAAATCAGTAACCAGAAAAACTTAGAAAAATGTTTAAAAAGAAGAAATCAGTAACCAGAAAAACTGCGAAAAATGTTTAAAAAGAAGAAATCAGTAACCAGGAAAACTTAGAAAAATGTTTAAAAAGAAGAAATCAGTAACCAGAAAAACTGCGAAAAATGTTTAAAAAGAAGAAATCAGTAACCAGGAAAACTTAGAAAAATGTTTAAAAAGAAGAAATCAGTAACCAGAAAAACTTAGAAAAATGTTTAAAAAGAAGAAATGAGTAACCAGAAAAACTTAGAAAAATGTTTAAAAAGAAGAAATCAGTAACCAGAAAAACGGCGAAAAATGTTTAAAAAGAAGAAATCAGTAACCAGAAAAACTTAGAAAAATGTTTAAAAAGAAGAAGTGAGTAACCAGAAAAACTTAGAAAAATGTTTAAAAAGAAGAAATGAGTAACCAGAAAAACTTAGAAAAATGTTTAAAAAGAAGAAATCAGTAACCAGAAAAACTTAGAAAAATGTTTAAAAAGAAGAAATGAGTAACCAGAAAAACTTAGAAAAATGCTTAAAAAGAAGAAATCAGTAACCAGAAAAACGGCGAAAAATGTTTAAAAAGAAGAAATCAGTAACCAGAAAAACGGCGAAAAATGTTTAAAAAGAAGAAATCAGTAACCAGACAAACTGCGAAAAAATGTTTAAAAAGAAGAAATCAGTAACCAGAAAAACTGCGAAAAATGTTTAAAAAGAAGAAATCAGTAACCAGGAAAACTTAGAAAAATGTTTAAAAAGAAGAAATGAGTAACCAGGAAAACTTAGAAAAATGTTTAAAAAGAAGAAATGAGTAACCAGGAAAACTTAGAAAAATGTTTAAAAAGAAGAAATCAGTAACCAGAAAAACTTAGAAAAATGTTTAAAAAGAAGAAATCAGTAACCAGAAAAACTTAGAAAAATGTTTAAAAAGAAGAAATGAGTAACCAGAAAAACTTAGAAAAATGTTTAAAAAGAAGAAATGAGTAACCAGAAAAACTTAGAAAAATGTTTAAAAAGAAGAAATCAGTAACCAGAAAAACGGCGAAAAATGTTTAAAAAGAAGAAGTGAGTAACCAGAAAAACTTAGAAAAATGTTTAAAAAGAAGAAATGAGTAACCAGAAAAACGTTTAAAAAGAAGAAATCAGTAACCAGAAAAACTTAGAAAAATGTTTAAAAAGAAGAAATCAGTAACCAGAAAAACGGCGAAAAATGTTTAAAAAGAAGAAATCAGTAACCAGAAAAACTTAGAAAAATGTTTAAAAAGAAGAAGTGAGTAACCAGAAAAACTTAGAAAAATGTTTAAAAAGAAGAAATGAGTAACCAGAAAAACTTAGAAAAATGTTTAAAAAGAAGAAATCAGTAACCAGAAAAACTTAGAAAAATGTTTAAAAAGAAGAAATCAGTAACCAGGAAAACTTGGAAAAAAACACTTAGAAAAATTTTCAGCAAAGTGTGAAAAATATTCTAAGTGTCAGCGGAGGAAAATGCTGCAGCATCGGGAAAGATTCGCAAACTTACACCGAACATGTGCTCCGAAGTGCCGGAGGAATTGGGTGAATTGAGCCCGGCAAATGGCCAGCTGTCGTTTTGTGCCTGCAGCCCGAAAACTTTAACTTTGTCTGTCGCGGAAGTCCGGACCGAGAAAAATCCAAACGGTTTTGACCGGACCGAGTTCCAGACCGATGCAGTCAAATTTGGAATTCAGACCCATTCAGTGCCACTTGTAGTTTTTCCGCAGTGAGGTTGGCGGGGTACCCGGAGATATATGGGAACACGATTTTTAGAACAAAATGGCGGCGCGGGACCGTTCTGAAAGGCATCCGAAAAACGGTTCCACGGGCATAGCACTTTAATGACAGGTATGAGTGCATGCCGGAGAGCTCTTGGAAGTCGAATTTTTGACACTTTGTCAATTTTTTGACAGATTTGACAAACTCTTTCTGTCTGTTCTAAGAGTCAGTCAGAGACTTGTGCGGCGGTCTTTTGACACTATTGGAGGGCGGGCAAACCCCACGTTGACTCCGGCCGTCCCTCCACAGGCGCTCGTGTCCAAAATGAAGGCGAGAGACGCGAGTGGCCTGGTTCCCTTGGGTGTTGCCAAGAAGGCTGCGGGCTGACCGTTGCCTGAGCACTCCCTAAAGCCTCTTGTGATGAGAGCAGACCTCGCCTGCCGCACGACCGGCTCTGGGAGTCGTTGGGCCGCTATTTGTGAATAGTCTGGTCCTCCTCTGCCACCCGGACAAGCGCGATGGCTCTGCCGCCCTGCGGTGCTCGTCACCCAGGTTTGGGGAACACGATACTCGTAACAAAAATAAAAGGCGGCTCGGGACCTGCAGGCGAAAGGGGTCCCGTGGTGCTAAGCACGTCGACTTCGGGTCTCGGTGCAAGCCGGAGAGCTCACGGAAGTCTAAAGTTTTCGGCACGTGGTCGAATCTTTTCAAAGGCTTACCCGGCTCTTTCCGTCCATTCTGAGAGTAAGTCAGAGGCCGGTGCGGAGGTCTCTTGACAATCGGAGGGGGTGGTGGCCCTCCGCAGGCGCTCGTGTCGAAAATGAAGGCGAGAGACGCGAGTGGCCTGGTTCCCCTGGGTGTTGCCAGGAAGGCTGCGGGCTGACCCTTGCCTGAGCACTCCCTAAAGCCTCTTGTGATGAGAGCAGACCTCGCGCGCCGCACGACCGGCTCTGGGAGTCGTTGGGCCGCTATCTGTGAATAGTCTGGTCCTCCTCTGCCACCCGGCCAAGTGCGATGGCTCTGCCGCCCTGCGGTGCTCGTCACGCAGGTATGGGGCACACGATGCTCGTAACAGCAAATAAAGGCGGCTCGGGACCTGCAGGCGAAAGGGGTCCCGTGGTGCTTAGCACGTCGACTTCGGGTCTCGGTGCAAGCCGGAGAGCTCACGGAAGTCTAAAGTTTTCGGCACGTGGTCGAATCTTTTGAAAGGCTTACCCGGCTCTTTCCGTCCATTCTGAGAGTCAGTCAGAGGCCGGTGCGGCGGTCTATTGACGACCGGAGGCTCCCATGGGTGTTGCGATGAGGGTGGAGGGCACAGAACCTTGCCTTAGCACTCCCTAATAAAGCCTCTTGTGAAGAGAGCAGACCTCGCGCGCCGCACGACCGGCTCTGGGAGTCGTTGGGCCGCTATCTGTGAATAGTCGGGTCCTCCTCTGCCACCCGGCCAAGTGCGATGGCTCTGCCGCCCTGCGGTGCTCGTCACGCAGGTATGGGGCACACGATGCTCGTAACAGCAAATAAAGGCGGCTCGGGACCTGCAGGCGAAAGGGGTCCCGTGGTGCTTCGCACGTCGACTTCGGGTCTCGGTGCAAGCCGGAGAGCTCACGGAAGTCTAAAGTTTTCGGCACGTGGTCGAATCTTTTGAAAGGCTTACCCGGCTCTTTCCGTCCATTCTGAGAGTCAGTCAGAGGCCGGTGCGGCGGTCTATTGACGACCGGAGGCTCCCATGGGTGTTGCGATGAGGGTGGAGGGCACAGAACCTTGCCTTAGCACTCCCTAATAAAGCCTCTTGTGAAGAGAGCAGACCTCGCGCGCCGCACGACCGGCTCTGGGAGTCGTTGGGCCGCTATCTGTGAATAGTCTGGTCCTCCTCTGCCACCCGGCCAAGTGCGATGGCTCTGCCGCCCTGCGGTGCTCGTCACGCAGGTATGGGGCACACGATGCTCGTAACAGCAAATAAAGGCGGCTCGGGACCTGCAGGCGAAAGGGGTCCCGTGGTGCTTCGCACGTCGACTTCGGGTCTCGGTGCAAGCCGGAGAGCTCACGGAAGTCTAAAGTTTTCGGCACGTGGTCGAATCTTTTGAAAGGCTTACCCGGCTCTTTCCGTCCATTCTGAGAGTCAGTCAGAGGCCGGTGCGGCGGTCTATTGACGACCGGAGGCTCCCA
>NW_027311052.1:25000-27500 GCF_047496795.1 Chiloscyllium punctatum | reverse complement strand
GGGCGACATGGTGGCGGTGATCCTGCCTCCGTCGCTGCGGTGCGTTGGGGCACGCATCGCCTCTTGGGCGCCCTGTTTTTTTTCAACCAATAGATGTATGTCTCTGCGGGCCGCACCAGGCTGGTGCTCCCCACAGCTTCACGCCACCCTGCTCCGCCCGCACGCCGGCGTGCAGGTGGCTGCTGCTAAAGGTGGGGAGTGTATGTGCGGTCCGGGTGGCTTTCCTCTGGCGAGGGAGAGACCTTAAGCAAACTCAGAGACAAATCTTGACGGTCGATCACTCGTAAAAATAAAACGTGACAAACTTTGTGTTGGTTCAAGTACGAAAGGATCTCTGTCGGCTTGGGGGTACGCCCGTTTCCGTTTCAACTTGTCTCGCGAGGGTGGTTTCGGGGCCAGCAGGAGAGCTCGTCGGGGTAGCAGGCCCTGCAGCCGTGGTCACCGCCAAACCCCCACAACTCGAGCAAGTGAAAAAAAAAGTAACAGGAGCGAAAGCATCTCTGTCGGCTTGGGGGTACGCCCGTTTCCGTTTCAACTTGTCTCGCGAGGGTGGTTTCGGGGCCAGCAGGAGAGCTCGTCGGGGTAGCAGGCCCTGCAGCCGTGGTCACCGCCAAACCCCCACAACTCGAGCAAGTGAAAAAAAAAAGTAACAAATAAGAAAGGATCGTCGGCTTGGGGGTACGCCCGTTTCCGTTTCAACTTGTCTCGCGAGGGTGGTTTCGGGGCCAGCAGGAGAGCTCGTCGGGGTAGCAGGCCCTGCAGCCGTGGTCACCGCCAAACCCCCACAACTCGAGCAAGTGAAAAAAAAAGTAACAAATAAGAAAGGATCGTCGGCTTGGGGGTACGCCCGTTTCCGTTTCAACTTGTCTCGCGAGGGTGGTTTCGGGGCCAGCAGGAGAGCTCGTCGGGGTAGCAGGCCCTGCAGCCGTGGTCACCGCCAAACCCCCACAACTCGAGCAAGTGAAAAAAAAAAGTAACAAATAAGAAAGGATCTCTGTCGGCTTGGGGGTACGCCCGTTTCCGTTTCAACTTGTCTCGCGAGGGTGGTTTCGGGGCCAGCAGGAGAGCTCGTCGGGGTAGCAGGCCCTGCAGCCGTGGTCACCGCCAAATCCCCACAACTCGAGCAAGTGAAAAAAAAAGTAACAAATAAGAAAGGATCGTCGGCTTGGGGGTACGCCCGTTTCCGTTTCAACTTGTCTCGCGAGGGTGGTTTCGGGGCCAGCAGGAGAGCTCGTCGGGGTAGCAGGCCCTGCAGCCGTGGTCACCGCCAAACCCCCCACAACTGTTGGGCGCCTACCTGCGCGGGGCAGGAGGACACTTTCCGATTTCAAATCTCCGTTTGCCGAGTCCACCCCGAACGCACGCGGGCGGGCGGGTTCGCATCACCCTTCGTCACAAGGGGCGAAGCCCGTTCCACCGTCTCGTCAGTAGTGCCGACCGGTCTGTGATCGACGAGGGGAGCCACACCAGGTCCGGCCCTGCTGCTTGGCGGCACCGCGTCGTCGGGAGCTCGCGACAGACGGAGGGTTTCGGTGTACTCTCCAGCCACGGGAAACGAAGCCGGTGATGCAGGCGCCGGTCTTTCGCTCCCAAATCGGCTGGGTTTACATCGTTGCTATCTAGTCACGCTCCCTTCAAACCCGACGGGGTACCTATTCCCCTCACCCGTCTGTGCGTATACAGCCTCTTTGCACTTGCGGGATGGGGGTGGTGGTTTAAAGACTCTCGAGTTGCCGCCCGTCGGTCTCCGAGCTCCGTGCAGTAGTGATCCCCAGCGAACTGCCAGCAGGGCGAACGAGCGATCCCGCTCTCGGTCGGGGCGCCTGGCGTCGATCGGTGGTCGGTGGCTTGCGGGCAAGCTGCGCTGTGAGTGTGGGAACGAGTATGACGAGCCGTTGCCGCGACTCCCAGTCCACCTCGGCGGTGGCTGGGCCGGGCGGGCGTCTGCTCGGGCGAGTGCCGCCCCCGCCTCCTCGCAGGAAGTCCGCTCGCCGACACGCCGCCACGTGCACGCGTCAGTGACGCTGCCGAACCGATGGCCGGTGCCCGTTCCCGCCTCTGCTTTTCCTAGGGCAAAGCTGCTGCACGCCTCGTGATACTAGGCGGGCGACATGGTGGCGGTGATCCTGCCTCCGTCGCTGCGGTGCGTTGGGGCACGCATCGCCTCTTGGGCGCCCTGTCCTCCTCCCCCCAATAGACGTATGTTTCTGCGGGCCGCACCAGGATGGTGCTCCCCATCGCTTCACGCCACCCTGCTCCGCCCGCACGCCGGCGTGCAGGTGGCTGTAGCTCAAGGTGGGGAGCGTATGTGCGGTCCGGGTCGCTTTCCTCTGGCGAGGGAGAGACCTAAAACAAACTCAGACAACTCTTGACGGTGGATCACTCGGCTCGTGCGTCGATGACGAACGCAGCTAGCTGCGAGAATTAATGTGAATTGCAGGACACATTGATCATCGACACTTTGAACGCACTTTGCGGCCCCGGGTTCTTCCCGGGGCCA
>NW_027311052.1:17500-20000 GCF_047496795.1 Chiloscyllium punctatum | reverse complement strand
TTCAGAACAAAATGTTCAAGATGCCAGAAGACGGGAGAATTCCACTCGATTGCCTGCCACTACCCCAAATGCAAAGGTCCTTTGCAGACGGCGAGGGGAGAATTTCAATGTGAAGCATGTGAGGCCAACTTCACAACGAAAAGCGGCCTTGGGCAACATGAAAGGCATATGCACCCGGTCTTGAGGAACAACAAGCGCATAGAGGCCGACAAGCCTACAGCAAAGAGAAGGAAAGGAGCATGGTCCGAAGAGGAAGAAAGCCTCTTGGAGCAACTTGAAATAAGCCTCGCTGGAGCAAGATTCATCAATGTCGAGATTGCTAAGGTCATAACAACTAAGACCGCAAAGCAGATCTCAGACAAACGGAGATTGCTTCAGAAGAAACGGCTTACACAGGTAGCAGCCCCGACAACCCCGATAACATCGGAAAGAGAGGAGCACGAGACCAGACCAGAGGAGGATAATGGCTCGACTGCACAAGATGAACAACAAGTCCCATACAAAATCCCGGCCAAACTCCCTAAACACAGGGAAGTTGATGAACACATCAAAAAGGCCGAAGAACTATTGCAGAAAGCCAATGATCCACTCTGTATGGCTCAAGCTCGGGGTTTGGTAGACTGTATTACAGACGAAATATACGGTGGTCATAACGAGAAAAACCCCCGCAGACGGCAAAGAGAGAACAATCGAAAGGCCGAAAAGAAGGGTAACAACAACGGGGCGAAGAAACGTTATGCCACCAAGAAAGCGGCATATAAAGATGCCCAAGAACTATACAGAAACAACAGGCGCCAGCTAGCCAGAAAGTTAATGGGTGCACCAGATACATCCCAATGCCCCATCTCACGAGAGGAACTGGAAACCAAATTCCGTGAGAAATTGTCCAAGGCGAACAACAAAGCGGACATAAGGAACTTTGCTGGTTATGCTGGCCGTGTTGATGACAACCTACTCCTGGGACCAATTGGGGAAGAGGAGGTAGAAGAAGCCCTGAAAGGAATTGACAGACACAGTGCACCAGGGCCAGATGGCAAAAAGCTGAAAGACCTAGAAGCCATCCAGGAGACCGACGCCTCCCGTATACCTCGCCTCTTCACCCTGTGGTTAAAAACAAGATCTATCCCAGAGAGTATGAAAAAGAGCCGGACAGTGCTCATTCCTAAATGTGAGGACAAGGATCGACTAAAGAACCTAGACAACTGGCGCCCCATCACAATCGGGCCAATGCTTCTCCGACTGTTCACTAAAATTATGGCAAAGAGGTTAAGCAAGGCGGTTAACATCAACCCGAGACAGAAAGGGTTCCTGGCAGCCACGCCGGGCTGTAACGAGAATATTGCTATCCTCCAGAATGTCATCAAAGGATCAAAAAAGAACAGAAAGGAGCTAGCCGTTGTCTTTGTCGATCTGGCCAAAGCTTTCGATTCAGTCGGCCACAAACTGCTCATTGGCTCGCTAAAGAGGATGAAAACACCTACGGCCTTCGTGGATCTGATCCGCGACCTCTACACCAATAACACTACGGTGATTGAGGGCAAAGGCAAGCCCACGGAACAGATAAAGATCGAGAGAGGCGTGAAGCAAGGCGATCCGCTTTCACCATTGCTATTCAATATCGCAATCGACCCTCTGATCAGTACCCTGGAGCAGGCAGGCCAGGGAATAACCATGCCGTTTGGAGACAAAACGGTGAAATGTACAGCATTGGCTTTTGCTGATGATATCGCACTACTGAGCAACTCTCACGCTGGGATGCAAGAGAACTTGAAGATCCTCCAGTCTTATTGCGATAAGACAGGCCTAGATATTAATATCAATAAAACCAAAGGCTTCCACTTCACATGCAAAAGGAAGACCTTCATGTACAATCATGAGGCAAAATGGAGGATAAGAAAAGAAACCATCACATACATCCCACCAGGCGACACAGAGAAATACCTGGGAGCCCGGATAGACCCATGGGCTGGCGTTAAAGAGAGTGAATGGGAGGACAAGCTCAAAACCTGGGTTGAAGGCTTAAGATCAGCGCCTCTCAAACCAACTCAGAGACTGGAGCTTCTCAGAGTGCATGTCATCCCAAGATTGTACTTCCACCTGATACTGACAGAGGCGTCTCAGAACACCTTGGTGAAGCTGGATCAGATCATTCGGAATGCGGTAAAAGAATTCCTACACTTGCCACAACACGTCGCTGACGGTTTACTGTACTCAAAGAACAAGGATGGAGGTCTGGCAATACCAAAGCTCGAGATTCAAATTCCATCTGCAATTATTAGAAAGCGAGAATCTCTGGAGCGCTCAACCGACCCAATCATCAAAGCGTCCTTCCAATTCAGGGAAGAGAGCAATAAGGAAACCATCGAAGAATTTCGATCACTCAATGTACTTCGAGAAATTAAAGGTTTCCTGGTTGAGAAAAAGGTACCCGCTGGACCTACCACGGAGGAACTGGCAACAATGCTGGATGGAGGGCATTTGTCAGAAAAGCAAAGACAAC
>NW_027311052.1:0-12500 GCF_047496795.1 Chiloscyllium punctatum | reverse complement strand
GATAGGGAAAGGGTGAGACTTAGCTTTAGTGCTCGTGCCCCCGATTTTGGTAATGTTTGACGTCAATTTTCCAAGGAGGCGAATGCAAGGCTTCAGAGGGACTTTGAGTGTTCGGGGGCGGGGTAGCTCAGCCGGATTTGCCCCGGCGGTTCTGCGGACGGTGTTGACTTCGAGGGCGGACCGGCCCCCGTGTTCAGTCCGAATATCGTGCATTGTTAACGGCGGGAAGTGTTCCAAAAGGGAATGGGATTGAATGTGACTGCTGAAGCCGACTTTGAGACCTGTAACGCGGGTAGCTCAGCCGGATTTGACCCGGCGGTTCTGGCGACGGTCTCGCCTTCGAGGGGGGAGCGCCCCGCGTGTTCAGGCCGAATTTTGTGCATTTCCATCGGCGGGAAGAGGTCCAAACGGGAATGGGATTGAATGTGACTGCTGAAGCCGACATTGAGACCTCTAACGCGGGTAGCTCGGCAGGATTTGACCCGGCGGTTCTGCCGAAGGTCTCACCTTCGAGGGGGGAGCGTCCCGCGTGTTCAGGCCGAATATCGTGCATTGTTAACGGCGGGAAGTGTTCCAAACGTGAATGGGATTGAATGTGACTGCTGAAGCCGACATTGAGACCTCTAACGCGGGTAGCTCGGCCGGATTTGACCCGGCGGTTCTGGCGACGGTCTCGCCTTCGAGGGGGGAGCGTCCCGCGTGTTCAGGCCGAATTTTGTGCATTTCCATCGGCGGGAAGAGGTCCAAACGGGAATGGGATTGAATGTGACTGCTGAAGCCGACATTGAGACCTCTAACGCGGGTAGCTCGGCAGGATTTGACCCGGCGGTTCTGCCGAAGGTCTCACCTTCGAGGGGGGAGCGTCCCGCGTGTTCAGGCCGAATATCGTGCATTGTTAACGGCGGGAAGTGTTCCAAAAGGGAATGGGATTGAATGTGACTGCTGAAGCCGACATTGAGACCTCTAACGCGGGTAGCTCGGCCGGATTTGACCCGGCGGTTCTGGCGACGGTCTCGCCTTCGAGGGGGGAGCGTCCCGCGTGTTCAGGCCGAATTTTGTGCATTTCCATCGGCGGGAAGAGGTCCAAACGGGAATGGGATTGAATGTGACTGCTGAAGCCGACATTGAGACCTCTAACGCGGGTAGCTCGGCCGGATTTGACCCGGCGGGTCTGCCGAAGGTCTCACCTTCGAGGGGGGAGCGTCCCGCGTGTTCAGGCCGAGTTTTGTGCATTTCCATCGGCGGGAAGAGGTCCAAACGGGAATGGGATTGAATGTGACTGCTGAAGCCGACATTGAGACCTCTAACGCGGGTAGCTCGGCCGGATTTGACCCGGCGGTTCTGCCGAAGGTCTCAGCTTCGAGGGGGGAGCGCCCACCGTGTACAGGCCGATTTTCATGCATTTCCAACCGTGGGAAGGGGTCCGAAAGGGGATGGGGGTGAACGTGACTGCTCAACCCGACTTTGAGACCTCTAACGCGGGTAGCTCAGCCGGATTTGACCCGGCGGTTCTGGCGACGGTCTCGCCTTCGAGGGGGGAGCGTCCCGCGTGTTCAGGCCGAATTTTGTGCATTTCCATCGGCGGGAAGAGGTCCAAACGGGAATGGGATTGAATGTGACTGCTGAAGCCGACATTGAGACCTCTAACGCGGGTAGCTCGGCCGGATTTGACCCGGCGGTTCTGCCGAAGGTCTCACCTTCGAGGGGGGAGCGTCCCGCGTGTTCAGGCCGAATTTTGTGCATTTCCATCGGCGGGAAGAGGTCCAAACGGGAATGGGATTGAATGTGACTGCTGAAGCCGACATTGAGACCTCTAACGCGGGTAGCTCGGCCGGATTTGACCCGGCGGTTCTGCCGAAGGTCTCACCTTCGAGGGGGGAGCGCCCACCGTGTACAGGCCGATTTTCATGCATTTCCAACCGTGGGAAGGGGTCCGAAAGGGGATGGGGGTGAACGTGACTGCTCAACCCGACTTTGAGACCTGTAACGCGGGTAGCTCAGCCGGATTTGACCCGGCGGTTCTGGCGACGGTCTCGCCTTCGAGGGGGGAGCGTCCCGCGTGTTCAGGCCGAATTTTGTGCATTTCCATCGGCGGGAAGAGGTCCAAACGGGAATGGGATTGAATGTGACTGCTGAAGCCGACATTGAGACCTCTAACGCGGGTAGCTCGGCCGGATTTGACCCGGCGGTTCTGCCGAAGGTCTCACCTTCGAGGGGGGAGCGTCCCGCGTGTTCAGGCCGAATTTTGTGCATTTCCATCGGCGGGAAGAGGTCCAAACGGGAATGGGATTGAATGTGACTGCTGAAGCCGACATTGAGACCTCTAACGCGGGTAGCTCGGCCGGATTTGACCCGGCGGTTCTGCCGAAGGTCTCACCTTCGAGGGGGGAGCGCCCACCGTGTACAGGCCGATTTTCATGCATTTCCAACCGTGGGAAGGGGTCCGAAAGGGGATGGGGGTGAACGTGACTGCTCAACCCGACTTTGAGACCTGTAACGCGGGTAGCTCAGCCGGATTTGACCCGGCGGTTCTGGCGACGGTCTCGCCTTCGAGGGGGGAGCGCCCCGCGTGTTCAGGCCGAATTTTGTGCATTTCCATCGGCGGGAAGAGGTCCAAACGGGAATGGGATTGAATGTGACTGCTGAAGCCGACATTGAGACCTCTAACGCGGGTAGCTCGGCAGGATTTGACCCGGCGGTTCTGCCGAAGGTCTCACCTTCGAGGGGGGAGCGCCCACCGTGTACAGGCCGATTTTCATGCATTTCCAACCGTGGGAAGGGGGCCGAAAGGGGATGGGGGTGAATGTGACTGCTCAACCCGACTTTGAGGCATCTAACCCGGGTAGCTCAGCCGGGTTTGACCCGGCGGTTCTGCCGACTGCCTCGCCTTCGAGGGGGGAGCGTCCCCCGTGTACAGGCCGATTTTCATGCATTTCGAACCGTGGGAAGTGGCCCAAAAGGGGATGGGGGTGAATGTGACTGCTCAACCCGACTTTGGCGCTTCCGAGCCGGGTAGCCCGGCCGGGTTTGACCCGGCGGTTCTGCCGTCGGTCTCGCCTTCGAGGGCGGAGCCTCCCCCGTGTACAGGCCGATTTTCATGCATTTGCAACGGTGGGAAGTTGCCCAAAAGTCGATGGGAGTGAATGTGACTGCTCAACCCGACTTTGAGACTTTTAAGCCGGGTAGCTCAGCCGGGTTTGACCCGGCGGTTCTGCCGACGGTCTCGCCTTCGAGGGGGGAGCCTCCCCCGTGTACAGGCCGATTTTCGTGCATTTCCAACGGTGGGAAGAGGTTCAAAAGGGGATGGGAGTGAATGTGACTGCTCAACCCGACTCTGAGGCTTCTAACCCGGGTAGCTCGGCCGGGTTTGATCCGGCGGTTCTGCCGACGGTCTCGTCTTCGAGGCCGGTGCCTCCCCCGTGTACAGGCCGATTTTCGTGCATTTCCAACGGTGGGAAGTGGTCCAAAAGGGAATGGGGGTGGACGTGTCTGCTCATACCGACTTTGAGACTTGTAAGCCGGGTAGCTCAGCCGGGTTTGACCCGGCGGTTCTGCCGACGGTCTCGCCTTCGAGGGGGGAGCCTCCCCCGTGTACAGGCCGATTTCCGTGCATTTCCAACGGTGGGAAGAGGTTCAAAAGGGGATGGGAGTGAATGTGACTGCTCAACCCGACTCTGAGGCTTCTAACCCGGGTAGCTCGGCCGGGTTTGATCCGGCGGTTCTGCCGACGGTCTCGTCTTCGAGGCCGGTGCCTCCCCCGTGTACAGGCCGATTTTCGTGCATTTCCAACGGTGGGAAGAGGTTCAAAAGGGGATGGGGGTGAATGCGACTGCTCAACCCGACTCTGAGGCTTCTAACCCGGGTAGCCCGGCCGGGTTTGACCCGGCGGTTCTGCCGTCGGTCTCGCCTTCGAGGGCGGAGCCTCCCCCGTGTACAGGCCGATTTTCATGCATTTGCAACGGTGGGAAGTTGCCCAAAAGTCGATGGGAGTGAATGTGACTGCTCAACCCGACTTTGAGACTTTTAAGCCGGGTAGCTCAGCCGGGTTTGACCCGGCGGTTCTGCCGACGGTCTCGCCTTCGAGGGGGGAGCCTCCCCCGTGTACAGGCCGATTTTCGTGCATTTCCAACGGTGGGAAGAGGTTCAAAAGGGGATGGGAGTGAATGTGACTGCTCAACCCGACTCTGAGGCTTCTAACCCGGGTAGCTCGGCCGGGTTTGATCCGGCGGTTCTGCCGACGGTCTCGTCTTCGAGGCCGGTGCCTCCCCCGTGTACAGGCCGATTTTCGTGCATTTCCAACGGTGGGAAGTGGTCCAAAAGGGAATGGGGGTGGACGTGTCTGCTCATACCGACTTTGAGACTTGTAAGCCGGGTAGCTCAGCCGGGTTTGTTCCGGCGGTTCTGCCGACGGTCTCGTCATCGAGGGGGGAGCCTCCCCCGTGTCCAGGCCGATTTTCATGCATTTCCAACCGTGGGAAGTGGTCCAAAAGGGAATGGGGGTGAATGTGACTGCTCATACCGACTTTGAGACTTTTAAGCCGGGTAGCTCAGCCGGGTTTGACCCGGCGGTTCTGCCGACGGTCTCGCCTTCGAGGGGGGAGCGTCCCCCGTGTTCAGGCCGAATTTTGTGCATTTCGAACCGTGGGAAGTTGCCCAAAAGTCGATGGGAGTGAATGTGACTGCTCAACCCGACTTTGAGACTTGTAAGCCGGGTAGCTCAGCCGGGTTTGACCCGGCGGTTCTGCCGACGGTCTCGTCTTCGAGGCGGGTGCCTCCCCCGTGTACAGGCCGATTTTCATGCATTTCGTACCGTGGGAAGCGGTCCAAAAGGGGATGGGAGTGAACGTGACTGCTCATACCGACTTTGGCGCTTCCGAGCCGGGTAGCTCAGCCGGGTTTGACCCGGCGGGTCTGCCGACGGTCTCGCCTTCGAGGGGGGAGCGTCCCCCGTGTTCAGGCCGAATCTTGTGCATTTCGAACCGTGGGAAGTTGCCCAAAAGTCGATGGGAGTGAATGTGACTGCTCAACCCGACTTTGAGACTTGTAAGCCGGGTAGCTCAGCCGGGTTTGACCCGGCGGTTCTGCCGACGGTCTCGTCTTCGAGGCGGATGCCACCCCCGTGTACAGGCCGATTTTCGTGCATTTCCAACCGTGGGAAGTGGTCTAAAAGTCGATGGGAGTGAACGTGACTGCTCAACCCGACTCTGAGGCTTCTAACCCGGGTAGCTCGGCCGGGTTTGACCCGGCGGTTCTGCCGACGGTCTCGTCTTCGAGGCGGGTGCCTCCCCCGTGTACAGGCCGATTTTCGTGCATTTCGAACCGTGGGAAGTGGTCTAAAAGTCGATGGGAGTGAACGTGACTGCTCAACCCGACTTTGAGACTTGTAAGCCGGGTAGCTCAGCCAGGTTTGACCCGGCGGTTCTGCCGACGGTCTCGCCTTCGAGGGCGGACCCTCCCCCGTGTACAGGCCGGTTTTCGTGCATTTCGAACCGTGGGAAGTGATCCAAAAGGGAATGGGGGTGAACGTGACTGCCCAACCCGGCTTTGAGACTTGTAAGCCGGGTAGCTCAGCCGGGTTGGACCCGGCGGTTCTGCCGACGGTCTCGACTTCGAGGCGGGTGCCTCCCCCGTGTACAGGCCGATTTTCATGCATTTGCAACGGTGGGAAGTTGCCCAAAAGTCGATGGGAGTGAATGTGACTGCTCAACCCGACTTCGAGACTTGTAAGCCGGGTAGCTCAGCCGGGTTTGACCCGGCGGTTCTGCCGACGGTCTCGCCTTCGAGGGGGGAGCCTCCCCCGTGTACAGGCCGATTTTCGTGCATTTCCAACGGTGGGAAGAGGTTCAAAAGGGGATGGGAGTGAATGTGACTGCTCAACCCGACTTTGGCGCTTCCGAGCCGGGTAGCTCAGCCGGGTTTGACCCGGCGGGTCTGCCGACGGTCTCGTCTTCGAGGCGGGTGCCTCCCCCGTATACAGGCCGATTTTCATGCATTTCGAACCGTGGGAAGTGGTCCAAAAGGGAATGGGGGTGGACGTGTCTGCTCATACCGACTTTGAGACTTGTAAGCCGGGTAGCTCAGCCGGGTTTGTTCCGGCGGTTCTGCCGACGGTCTCGTCTTCGAGGCGGGTGCCTCCCCCGTGTACAGGCCGATTTTCGTGCATTTCGAACCGTGGGAAGTGGTCCAAAAGGGGATGGGAGTGAATGTGACTGCTCAACCCGACTTTGGCGCTTCCGAGCCGGGTAGCTCAGCCGGGTTTGACCCGGCGGGTCTGCCGACGGTCTCGTCTTCGAGGCGGGTGCCTCCCCCGTATACAGGCCGATTTTCATGCATTTCGAACCGTGGGAAGTGGTCCAAAAGGGAATGGGGGTGGACGTGTCTGCTCATACCGACTTTGAGACTTGTAAGCCGGGTAGCTCAGCCGGGTTTGATCCTGCGGTTCTGCCGACGGTCTCGCCTTCGAGGGGGGAGCCTCCCCCGTGTTCAGTCCGATTTCCATGCATTTCCAACCGTGGGAAGTTGCCCAAAAGGGGATGGGAGTGAATGTGACTGCTCAACCCGACTTTGGCGCTTCCGAGCCGGTTAGCACAGCCGGGTTTGACCCGGCGGTTCTGCCGACAGTCTCCTCTTCGAGGCGGGTGCCTCCCCCGTGTACAGGCCGATTTCCGTGCATTTCGAACCGTGGGAAGTGGTCCAAACGTCGATGGGAGTGAATGTGACTGCTCAACCCGACTTTGGCGCTTCCGAGCCGGGTAGCTCAGCCGGGTTTGACCCGGCGGTTCTGCCGACGGTCTCGTCTTCGAGGCGGGTGCCTCCCCCGTGTACAGGCCGATTTTCATGCATTTGGAACCGTGGGAAGTGGTCCAAAAGGGAATGGGGGTGGACGTGACTGCTCATACCGACTTTGAGACTTGTAAGCCGGGTAGCTCGGCCGGGTTTGACCCGGCGGTTCTGCCGACGGTCTCGCCTTCGAGGGGGGAGCCTCCCCCGTGTTCAGTCCGATTTTCGTGCATTTCCCACGGTGGGAAATGGTATCTTTCATTACGGGGACAAGGGTCTGAAGCGGTGAAGTCAGTAACCGGCATAGTTAAGGAAAGGGTTCGAATTTTCTCAACAGTACGAAAAAAGTGAGCAGGGAAGCTAGAGAAGGTGTCAGTGAGTCCCAAACGAGTGAACCGCAAAACTTAGGGAAATGCCCGAAAGCGTTTTAAAGGGTGAAATCGGGAACGAGGAAATGATGGGAAAGTGCCTGAAAGTGCTAAATGAGTAAACAGAAAAACGAAGAAAAATGTTTGAAAAGAAGAAGTGAGTAACCAGGAAAACTTAGAAAAATGTTCAAAACGAAGAAATCAGTAACCAGGAAAACTTAGAAAAATGATCAAAAAGAAGAAATGAGTAACCAGGAAAACTTAGAAAAATGTTTAAAAAGAAGAAATCAGTAACCAGGAAAACTTAGGAAAATGTTTAAAAAGAAGAAATCAGTAACCAGAAAAACTGCGAAAAATGTTTAAAAAGAAGAAATGAGTAACCAGAAAAACTTAGAAAAATGTTTAAAAAGAAGAAATCAGTAACCAGGAAAACTTAGAAAAATGTTTAAAAAGAAGAAATCAGTAACCAGGAAAACTTAGAAAAATGTTTAAAAAGAAGAAATCAGTAACCAGGAAAACTTAGAAAAATGTTATAAAAGAAGAAGTGAGTAACCAGAAAAACTTAGAAAAATGTTTAAAAAGAAGAAATCAGTAACCAGAAAAACTGCGAAAAATGTTTAAAAAGAAGAAATCAGTAACCAGACAAACTGCGAAAAATGTTTAAAAAGAAGAAATCAGTAACCAGGAAAACTTAGAAAAATGTTTAAAAAGAAGAAGTGAGTAACCAGAAAAACTTAGAAAAATGTTTAAAAAGAAGAAATCAGTAACCAGAAAAACTTAGAAAAATGTTTAAAAAGAAGAAATCAGTAACCAGAAAAACTGCGAAAAATGTTTAAAAAGAAGAAATCAGTAACCAGGAAAACTTAGAAAAATGTTTAAAAAGAAGAAATCAGTAACCAGAAAAACTGCGAAAAATGTTTAAAAAGAAGAAATCAGTAACCAGGAAAACTTAGAAAAATGTTTAAAAAGAAGAAATCAGTAACCAGAAAAACTTAGAAAAATGTTTAAAAAGAAGAAATGAGTAACCAGAAAAACTTAGAAAAATGTTTAAAAAGAAGAAATCAGTAACCAGAAAAACGGCGAAAAATGTTTAAAAAGAAGAAATCAGTAACCAGAAAAACTTAGAAAAATGTTTAAAAAGAAGAAGTGAGTAACCAGAAAAACTTAGAAAAATGTTTAAAAAGAAGAAATGAGTAACCAGAAAAACTTAGAAAAATGTTTAAAAAGAAGAAATCAGTAACCAGAAAAACTTAGAAAAATGTTTAAAAAGAAGAAATGAGTAACCAGAAAAACTTAGAAAAATGCTTAAAAAGAAGAAATCAGTAACCAGAAAAACGGCGAAAAATGTTTAAAAAGAAGAAATCAGTAACCAGAAAAACGGCGAAAAATGTTTAAAAAGAAGAAATCAGTAACCAGACAAACTGCGAAAAAATGTTTAAAAAGAAGAAATCAGTAACCAGAAAAACTGCGAAAAATGTTTAAAAAGAAGAAATCAGTAACCAGGAAAACTTAGAAAAATGTTTAAAAAGAAGAAATGAGTAACCAGGAAAACTTAGAAAAATGTTTAAAAAGAAGAAATGAGTAACCAGGAAAACTTAGAAAAATGTTTAAAAAGAAGAAATCAGTAACCAGAAAAAACTTAGAAAAATGTTTAAAAAGAAGAAATCAGTAACCAGAAAAACTTAGAAAAATGTTTAAAAGAAGAAATGAGTAACCAGAAAAACTTAGAAAAATGTTTAAAAAGAAGAAATGAGTAACCAGAAAAACTTAGAAAAATGTTTAAAAAGAAGAAATCAGTAACCAGAAAAACGGCGAAAAATGTTTAAAAAGAAGAAGTGAGTAACCAGAAAAACTTAGAAAAATGTTTAAAAAGAAGAAATGAGTAACCAGAAAAACGTTTAAAAAGAAGAAATCAGTAACCAGAAAAACTTAGAAAAATGTTTAAAAAGAAGAAATGAGTAACCAGAAAAACTTAGAAAAATGTTTAAAAAGAAGAAATCAGTAACCAGAAAAACGGCGAAAAATGTTTAAAAAGAAGAAATCAGTAACCAGAAAAACGGCGAAAAATGTTTAAAAAGAAGAAATCAGTAACCAGACAAACTGCGAAAAATGTTTAAAAAGAAGAAATCAGTAACCAGAAAAACTTAGAAAAATGTTTAAAAAGAAGAAATCAGTAACCAGGAAAACTTGGAAAAAAACACTTAGAAAAAATTTTCAGCAAAGTGTGAAAAATATTCTAAGTGTCAGCGGAGGAAAATGCTGCAGCATCGGGAAAGATTCGCAAACTTACACCGAACATGTGCTCCGAAGTGCCGGAGGAATTGGGTGAATTGAGCCCGGCAAATGGCCAGCTGTCGTTTTGTGCCTGCAGCCCGAAAACTTTAACTTTGTCTGTCGCGGAAGTCCGGACCGAGAAAAATCCAAACGGTTTTGACCGGACCGAGTTCCAGACCGATGCAGTCAAATTTGGAATTCAGACCCATTCAGTGCCACTTGTAGTTTTTCCGCAGTGAGGTTGGCGGGGTACCCGGAGATATATGGGAACACGATTTTTAGAACAAAATGGCGGCGCGGGACCGTTCTGAAAGGCATCCGAAAAACGGTTCCACGGGCATAGCACTTTAATGACAGGTATGAGTGCATGCCGGAGAGCTCTTGGAAGTCGAATTTTTGACACTTTGTCAATTTTTGACAGATTTGACAAACTCTTTCTGTCTGTTCTAAGAGTCAGTCAGAGACTTGTGCGGCGGTCTTTTGACACTATTGGAGGGCGGGCAAACCCCACGTTGACTCCGGCCGTCCCTCCACAGGCGCTCGTGTCCAAAATGAAGGCGAGAGACGCGAGTGGCCTGGTTCCCTTGGGTGTTGCCAAGAAGGCTGCGGGCTGACCGTTGCCTGAGCACTCCCTAAAGCCTCTTGTGATGAGAGCAGACCTCGCCTGCCGCACGACCGGCTCTGGGAGTCGTTGGGCCGCTATTTGTGAATAGTCTGGTCCTCCTCTGCCACCGGACAAGCGCGATGGCTCTGCCGCCCTGCGGTGCTCGTCACCCAGGTTTGGGGAACACGATACTCGTAACAAAAATAAAAGGCGGCTCGGGACCTGCAGGCGAAAGGGGTCCCGTGGTGCTAAGCACGTCGACTTCGGGTCTCGGTGCAAGCCGGAGAGCTCACGGAAGTCTAAAGTTTTCGGCACGTGGTCGAATCTTTTCAAAGGCTTACCCGGCTCTTTCCGTCCATTCTGAGAGTAAGTCAGAGGCCGGTGCGGAGGTCTCTTGACAATCGGAGGGGGTGGTGGCCCTCCGCAGGCGCTCGTGTCGAAAATGAAGGCGAGAGACGCGAGTGGCCTGGTTCCCCTGGGTGTTGCCAGGAAGGCTGCGGGCTGACCCTTGCCTGAGCACTCCCTAAAGCCTCTTGTGATGAGAGCAGACCTCGCGCGCCGCACGACCGGCTCTGGGAGTCGTTGGGCCGCTATCTGTGAATAGTCTGGTCCTCCTCTGCCACCCGGCCAAGTGCGATGGCTCTGCCGCCCTGCGGTGCTCGTCACGCAGGTATGGGGCACACGATGCTCGTAACAGCAAATAAAGGCGGCTCGGGACCTGCAGGCGAAAGGGGTCCCGTGGTGCTTAGCACGTCGACTTCGGGTCTCGGTGCAAGCCGGAGAGCTCACGGAAGTCTAAAGTTTTCGGCACGTGGTCGAATCTTTTGAAAGGCTTACCCGGCTCTTTCCGTCCATTCTGAGAGTCAGTCAGAGGCCGGTGCGGCGGTCTATTGACGACCGGAGGCTCCCATGGGTGTTGCGATGAGGGTGGAGGGCACAGAACCTTGCCTTAGCACTCCCTAATAAAGCCTCTTGTGAAGAGAGCAGACCTCGCGCGCCGCACGACCGGCTCTGGGAGTCGTTGGCCGCTATCTGTGAATAGTCGGGTCCTCCTCTGCCACCCGGCCAAGTGCGATGGCTCTGCCGCCCTGCGGTGCTCGTCACGCAGGTATGGGGCACACGATGCTCGTAACAGCAAATAAAGGCGGCTCGGGACCTGCAGGCGAAAGGGGTCCCGTGGTGCTTCGCACGTCGACTTCGGGTCTCGGTGCAAGCCGGAGAGCTCACGGAAGTCTAAAGTTTTCGGCACGTGGTCGAATCTTTTGAAAGGCTTACCCGGCTCTTTCCGTCCATTCTGAGAGTCAGTCAGAGGCCGGTGCGGCGGTCTATTGACGACCGGAGGCTCCCATGGGTGTTGCGATGAGGGTGGAGGGCACAGAACCTTGCCTTAGCACTCCCTAATAAAGCCTCTTGTGAAGAGAGCAGACCTCGCGCGCCGCACGACCGGCTCTGGGAGTCGTTGGGCCGCTATCTGTGAATAGTCTGGTCCTCCTCTGCCACCCGGCCAAGTGCGATGGCTCTGCCGCCCTGCGGTGCTCGTCACGCAGGTATGGGGCACACGATGCTCGTAACAGCAAATAAAGGCGGCTCGGGACCTGCAGGCGAAAGGGGTCCCGTGGTGCTTCGCACGTCGACTTCGGGTCTCGGTGCAAGCCGGAGAGCTCACGGAAGTCTAAAGTTTTCGGCACGTGGTCGAATCTTTTGAAAGGCTTACCCCGGCTCTTTCCGTCCATTCTGAGAGTCAGTCAGAGGCCGGTGCGGCGGTCTATTGACGACCGGAGGCTCCCATGGGTGTTGCGATGAGGGTGGAGGGCACAGAACCTTGCCTTAGCACTCCCTAATAAAGCCTCTTGTGAAGAGAGCAGACCTCGCGCGCCGCACGACCGGCTCTGGGAGTCGTTGGGCCGCTATCTGTGAATAGTCGGGTCCTCCTCTGCCACCCGGCCAAGTGCGATGGCTCTGCCGCCCTGCGGTGCTCGTCACGCAGGTATGGGGCACACGATGCTCGTAACAGCAAATAAAGGCGGCTCGGGACCTGCAGGCGAAAGGGGTCCCGTGGTGCTTCGCACGTCGACTTCGGGTCTCGGTGCAAGCCGGAGAGCTCACGGAAGTCTAAAGTTTTCGGCACGTGGTCGAATCTTTTGAAAGGCTTACCCGGCTCTTTCCGTCCATTCTGAGAGTCAGTCAGAGGCCGGTGCGGCGGTCTATTGACGACCGGAGGCTCCCATGGGTGTTGCGATGAGGGTGGAGGGCACAGAACCTTGCCTTAGCACTCCCTAATAAAGCCTCTTGTGAAGAGAGCAGACCTCGCGCGCCGCACGACCGGCCTCTGGAGTCGTTGGGCCGCTATCTGTGAATAGTCGGGTCCTCCTCTGCCACCCGGCCAAGTGCGATGGCTCTGCCGCCCTGCGGTGCTCGTCACGCAGGTATGGGGCACACGATGCTCGTAACAGCAAATAAAGGCGGCTCGGGAC
>NW_027311051.1:0-36816 GCF_047496795.1 Chiloscyllium punctatum | reverse complement strand
GACCATCAAGTTAACACTTCCTGGGGAGAAAATGGATGTGCGAGAGCGGACAGTCTCAACTGGATCCAGCATTTACATTTACAATGTGACAACAAAAGCAGGAACGTGGAACGGGTTAGCTTGCTTCTGAAAAACAGGTTAGTAAATTTTGAACAGCATAGATATTTCTCCCTGGTGTACATGAAATGGTCTAGAGCAGAGTACGGTTCCCTGAATATGGTCTGACTTTTGGGTTATGGACTGTGATATTCTGCTGACATGATCTTAACATATGCAAAGAAATGACTCAGTGACAAGATCTGCTGAATCGGATTCCGTGAAGAACAGAAGCCGATGTAATGAAAAGAGCCATAAGAGCGGGAATGCAGCAAATTATTTTCCAGACTCGTGTGCTGTTTCCAGGGGTCAATATCTCTGCAAGCAGCGTTGGGTCTTATTGTATTGCATCTTTTGTATAATGGTGCAAAAGCACGGAACTTTTGAAAAGAGGGGATAACTTCAAAATCCCTAAAGAGGCAAAACACACAAGTAAGGTAAACAACAAAGTAACCACACAATTTGGTGTTCCATCATGCAGTAAACTTCCCTGCTCAAATTTCATTCAAGCTCTCTAATTCCTAAGACTGATATTCAAACAGTGAATGGTCTATGTCAATAAAAACTGCTCTGATCTCACAACTTCAGCATTCCATACTCACTCCCTTAAGTATGTCTGGCAATAGTAATTGATCACTCACTGTGTTACTTTAGCACACGTAGAGAAGAAATAACTATAAGAACAACAGTCAAGTATGTGACTGGGATTTGACCCGATTCTGTTGCAACCAATCCATTCAGCTGTAATTGAAATTGCTTCCACCTTTCCTGTGTCGGTAATATGATTGCACAGCTTAGTGGTGAGTTTTGATGCATTGAATTGGACCCAGCATCCTTTCTAAGGTTGAAATATACAGAGATATAAAGACATGATGAAAGACACGGGCAGTGTTTACTGGACTATAAAGGCATTAGGAATGCCATGATACCATGCCGTTAGAAACGATGGAAATGAGGTTTACTGGGAGATAAAGCCACTAGAAATGAAAAGAGGGGATTTAATGGGATGGTGGCATAGATAAGGAATAATGCAGGAGAAATCAGGAAAGACTGAGTTGTGTCCGCAAAGAAGTTATCCAGCTGATGTGAAGTTGTTAAGAGTAAATACGAGGGAAATTTCCTCGTTTAGGTGAGTGGAAACTAGAGGTTAGAACTTCAAACCCATCGGGGCACGATAAAGAGGTTTGGAGTAGTCATTTTTATTCTGAGAGTTATTGAATTCGGAGATGAATTTTCAGAAATAGAGTCATTTTAGGATCTGATTCCAGAATATTTGAAAAGCGAGTGCAGGCAGACAAGGAGTGAATTAGATTAGATTAGATTAGATTAGATTAGATTAGATTAGATTAGATTAGATTAGATTACTTATAGTTTGGAAACAGGCCCTTCGGCCCAACAAGTCCACACCGAATCGCCTAAGCGCAATCCACCCAGACCTATTCCGCTACATTTACACCTGCCCCTAACAGTACGGGCAATTTAACGCAGTTAATTCACCTAACCTGCACATGTTTGGACTGTGGAAGGAAACCGGAGCACCCTGAGCAAACCCACTCAGCCACAGGGAGAATTAAACAGCGACAGTGATTCTGGACTTCCTGGATAGGGATGCAAAATGAAAACATTCTCGAATTGGTTAACATTCATAAGAAAGAAATTGCATAACACCTACAACTGAAAATGTTAAGTATAAGACGAGCTGGTGGAGTTGGAAGGTGCAGCAACTCATTCGACATGAAATATTTAATGCTGAAAATGCACTGACCTGTTTGGTTTATCTCTGCATTGAATGGAAGTCTGTTAGCTCAGTTCGCTGAATAACTGGTTTATGAGAAAAGTGAGACCAACGGCGTGGGACTAATTCTCTCACTGTCTCAGGTTTCCACAAGGATCTTCATCTCCTCCGCTCACCTGATCTGTAATACTGTGGTGCCTCGAATGAGCAAGATTTGGCCTGTCGTTGTAATCCATCAATCTCATTGCCATATGTTGTCTTGAACATTTGGTCATAATCAACCGAAAGGGGAGGGAGTCCATTTAATTCTCTTTTATCTCCGCTTGAAAAATCCTGCGTCAACACTCAACCTTATTCCAGTTTGACCCTTTGTACCTCACAAAAGCAAAACTACTTGTCCAGATCCTTTACCAGGTTTACTGACAACCATCAAACTCCACAAGGAGTTAAATCTAATAGACTCGATTGAGTGAATGAGCTCTGCAGCTTGCAGGAAATTGAATGACATGAAACGATTTATACAGATTTCCCGGGAGCTAATCCAATGCTGGGTCAGCGATTTTTGGAAGGTCATCAAGCTAAAACTTCACCTCTGTTTCTCTATGCACAGATGGATATTCACCTGGGGAATATTTGCTGATTGTCTGTTAATAATTGGCATGTTTAACAAAGGCAAAACATTTCCCCACGTCAGAAATTGGAATTTCCAAACAAATGCTACTTTACTCAACATTGTTTTCAACTGCGCTTCAGTCTGATGCTTCAATAATCACTGGTCAATGTCAGTAACAGCTTCTTCAGATAAGCATTGAACATATAGCCTTGGCATGTTATCTACCTTTCAGTATTCGGCGCTGACCAATTGCGCGACTGGAGCCACAGACAGCGAACCTGTCATGTGACCTACATGTACCTTGGGAACTTTAACTCAACTGCTCTACTTTTGCTGTGATTATTAGCTTCCCTACTGTATGGAAACAGATGCTTCTGACTCAAACGTCCACACCAACCCTCCGAACAGTAACCCAACCACAACGATTGCCCTCTAACAAATGTACTATGGGCAATTTAGAATGACCAACTCACCTGACCTGCACAATCTTTGGACTGTGGGAGAAAACTGGAACACCCGGAGAAAACCCACACATTCACGGGAGAATGTGCAAACTCGACACAGACAGTCCACCGAGGCTGGAATTGAACTTTAGACTCTGTTGAGGCAGCAGTACAAACGATTGGACCACAACACTGTGGGATCTTTGGCGGTGATGTGCTGCCCCACTGGTACCTTAGTTACTCACTCTGCTTCATTTCCCTGAACCGTCTGGTTCTGAAATTAAAGCTAATGCAGTCAAGGTGAAACTGACACAAACCTGTGATTATTGAAGCATCAGGTTCACGAAAAGGATACAAAAGGGACACAAAAATGTGAAAAAATACACGACATTGAAAAATGGGTTCCTGCGTTGTTTACAAACAATGTTACCTTGCCGCTGTCGCAGGGTTTTTCCTTCGATCAGCTTCAATCGGCAGAGAATTCGAATCAATGAAACTTCACCAACTTCCTTCTGCACGTTCATACAGGTAATATGAAACATTTTGCATTCATTAATAATCTTCACCATTCCTACATCCAAGAACACGTTGCACAGTTTGCATGAATATTGAAGATGTTGGAATGTTATGCAATAATAAAAATTCAATTACAGTTTAAATCGTAAAGTAGGTAGACTACACAGAAAGTCTCAGCATGTTAGAAATTCATGTGACCAGAACTGCAGCCCAGCAGAATGGAAACCTGTCAATGAATCCCAATATCCACACGTTTGCTTGCTCCATGTACCCAGTTGGAAACCTGTGTGAAGGAGCTTGCAGTCTGACAGAGCACCTGAGAGAATCCTTCACTATCTGATCTAAAGCTGCAATAGAAGCTGTCTGTTCTGAATGTGAAATCGGTGGGGTAAAGAGGAGGACATTGATATTCCGTAGTGTTGATTCACATTGCCCTCATCATGTTAATTTTGAAAACCTTCTGTAAAAAACAACACAGAAAGACAGGAACAGGAAAAGGCTATTCCAAACACGTGTCCTACACAACGTTTGATATCGTCATGGCTGACCAAACACGTCAATGTCTTTACCCAGCTCATCCACAACATCCTGTCACACAACGGGATAAAAACATTTAAGCAATCGAACATTTCTGTGCATTTGGGAGGGAAATGTGTTTAGAGACAATGGGTTCCTGCACGAAATTTGCAGGTTTTGCGAGTGAGCATCTGATTCTGGTCAGATCATGATTCTGTACCAGAAGACAAGAATGAATCAGCGCAACAATAAATGATTCAGCTGAAAACTGAACTAAACTCCAATTCTGGTACGGTTCAAACCCACAAACTTTGAATAGTAAAGTTACCAAATTTGTAGAAATCTAACATACTTTTCACTGCACCACAGAGCTGCAGTCACCACAATTTTACTGCACCCAAAGTTGTGGTTGTCGTGGAGAAAATGTCAACAATCACCAGGAGAGTACGGAGAGTTTTTCAAGGAGAAGATCTTTTATTTGCAAACAAAAACCGTGACATTCAGGAAACAAATTCTTGAATCCCCCCGAACCTCAGGGTCCATGGCATAGAGTCATAGAGTCATTGAGATATGCAGCATGGAAACAGAACATGCGGTCCAACTTGTCCATGCCGACAAGATATCCCAACCCAATCTAGTCCCACCTGCCAGCAACTGGTCCATATTCCTCTAAACCCTTCCTATTCACATGCATCTTAAATGTTGCAATTGTACCAGCCTCCACAACATCATCTGGCAACTCATTCCATACACGTACCACCCACTGTGTGAAAAAACGTTGCCCGTTAGGTCTCTGTTTTCTCTTTCCCCTCTCAAATTAAACCTATGCCCTCTCGTTCTGGAATCCCCGACCCAGGAAAAAGACTTTGTCTATTTATAATGTCCATGCTCCTCATAATTTTAAAACCTCTTAGGTCACCCCTCAGCCTTCGACGCTCCAGGGAAAAGAGCCCCAAGCCTGTTCAGCATCTTCCTAATCGCTCAAATCCTCCAATCCTGGAAAGATTCTTGTAAATCTTTCTGAACCCTTCCAAGTTTCACAACGTCTTTCCGGTAGGAAGGAGACCACAATTGCACGCATTATTCCAACAGCGGCCTAACCAATGTCCTGTACAGCTGCAACATGAACTCCCAACTCCTGTACTCAACACTCTGACCAAAAAAGGAAAACATACGCCTTCTTCACTATCTTATCTACCTGCGACTCCACTTTCAAGGAACTATGAACCTGTACTCCAAGATCTCTTTGTTCAGCAACACTTCCTCCGACCTTACCATTAAGTGCATAAGTCCTGCTAAGATTTGCTTTCCCAAAGTGCAGCACCTCGCATGTATCTGAATTAAACTCCTTCACTTCTTACCTTTTCTTTAATCATGTTTTGTTAGCTTATCAAAATGGCCAACTGTGTTAGTCAGAATTACTTCACTTCAACTATACAATAAACCAATAGTGTTAGTTCCCATTATCGTTCTACTTCTGCCACTATGCTTTTTCATAATACTATTTAATATTATTCTACTGTCACTATTAGGTATTCTACTGCCAGATGTGCTACAATGATCTTCCTACCCAGACTAACCTGTCATGATTAGATATTTAGCTACACCATCTACCACAATGTTTTTCTGTCCCAAGCTGACTCGACTAACTCCTGATTAGATATTTAATGTCATGTCCTGCTACAAGCGTCTCAAGCAGACTGACTCTACTATCAATTTATTATTTAAAGTCATGTCCTAAGTATTTATTGTCACGACTTGTCCCAGCCTGCCATGATGATATTTAGTAGGCGAGTCTGACCTTATTAATTGTTATTATCTCAGCCTGCAATAGTAACCTTTCAGCCCAGTCTGACTCTGCTAATTGGTGTAGCAGCATTCCACTATCCTGATCCCATCCTGCCACGCAGGCCCCCGTCCTGACCCAGTGACGTTTTGACGCATGAAGCATTCCGCAGACCCCTTGTAACAGATCGCCAGTCGTTTCCATGTCTTTACCCTTTCCATGTTTTCATGCTCTGTATTTTCTGTTCAGTGTTTGGATTTTTCATCAGACTTCTATTTATATTCACCCTACTTTCTAGTACCTGGTCCTTATCCATGTGTGCTCTAACTTCTGAAGTATTCGGCTAAATACTCCTGACGCATAGCTTTACCACACGTTCAAAAAGTGAATTCCAAATAAACAATACTCTCAGAGTGAAAACGTTCTTCCTATCTCTCCTCTGAACATCCTCTTACTAGGGTTTGACGGAGATCCCTGGTAGTTAACTCTTCCCATAAGAAGTTTATTCCTATCACACATATCTATCCCTTTAATGTGCAGCTTACTCACTTCCTCACTCAGCCCTCCCCGCTCTCAGAGAAGGCGCCTGAGCTGAGCTCGTCTGTATTCGCCATGGCGATAGTGTCGTGCTGGAAAAGTATAACAAGTCAGGCAGTATCCGAGGAACGGGAGAATCGACGTTTTCTGGCATAAGTCTTTCATCAGAAATGAGTCTTGTCGGTGGGGACTGAGAGCTAAATGGGAGGGGGTTGGGGTTGGGTGTAAGATAGCTGGAAAAGCGAATGGTGGATGGAGGCAGGAGAAGATGATCAGTCAGAGGGCGGGGAGATGAATGGGTCCGGAGGGTGGTTCTGAGTTTGAATGCTTCAGACTGTGATAATGTCGAGGGAGGGGAAATGAGGAAGCCGCTGAAATCTACATTTATCCCGTGTGGTTGCAGGGTCCCAAGGCAGAACATGAAGCGTTCATCTTCGAGGTGTCAGGTGGTAACGGTTTGCTGGTGGCTTATGCCCGAAACGTCGATTGTCCTGCTCTGCAATTCACATGACAGGAGAGATGTGAAAACCAAGGACTGAAAAAAAAAGGAGAAAAGCGTATAGATTCAGAGTTTATGGAAGTCGACACAGTGCAGACAGAAACCATTTGGCCAGTTGAATCTGCACTGTGCCGTGGAAGAGATCCACACTCCCCCACGCGATCTTTCTAAACCCGCATTTGTTATCCCCCTACAAAAATAGAAATTACTCCAAAAGCTTAGCGAGTCAGGCAGCATCAGCGCAGAGAAATTAGAGTTAACATTGAGAATTCAAAACAGTTCCAAGGAAGAGTCTGTTGTCCCGAAATGGTCATTCTGTGTTCCCCGAGCTGCAATTCTGACTTTTGTCTCTTATTTACAGCACTTACACTCCATTCAGATTTTGTTAGCCATGTACCAGAATTGCACACCTTTGCACTGTGGGAAGGAATCGGAGCACCCAGAGGAAACTCACACGGGAGAGAGAGAGCAGGAGTGTGCAAATTCCACAGAGTAAGTCACACAAGACTTGACTGAAGCCGGGCTTCTGACGCTGAATGGTACAGTTTCACTCACTGAGCCCTCCCAATATACCAGCGCAAGTCCTGGAATCAAATTGAACCCGACCTCACGCAGTGACAGGCGGTGGTACTACCCAGGAATTCTGTGCAAAAAGAAGCCTATTTGTTAATACTGGAAATTAACATTCGCTTAACTATCCGAACTCTTTTTTAAAATTACTTGGCCTATAGCCTTGTATGTGTTGGCATCACAAATTCACATCTGAAAACTTCTGAATGTTATGAGCATTTCTGCCTTTGCAAACTTTGCATGCACTGAGTTCCAGATTTTATTCAACGGCTGTTTCAAAACATTTGTCTGCACATTCACTCAAATCTTTCCTCTTCTAATTTTATATCTATGCCCCCCTACCCCTCCCCCCGTGATCGAACTCACCATCATTGAGAAACGTTTATTTCAATCGACGCCATCCGTATTCCTTATTATTTTGTACATCTCAATCATGTTTCCTCTCAATTTCTTCTGCTCGAAGAAAAACGCCTCCAGTTTATACAATTTCTCTTCATAACTGAAACTCTTCTACCAGACAATATTCTGGTAAATCTCTGCTGCATCATTTGCAGTGCTATCGTATCCATGCTATCATGCGAATTGCAGAACTGCACACAATAGACAAGATAGAGCTAAATGAGCAAGTGAAATAAATGACGTAGAAGTCCACAGAAAGAGGTAGTTTCGAATAAAATTTCTTTTCCTCAGTGCTGCCCTGTGTCCTTTTCCAGAGCCTGATGTTCCAATAATCTCTGGTATATGTGGTAAAAGTTGATAGATGTGAATTGATGTCACAACCATTGTATCGAAATCGATTGACTGATTTGAACACGGACACGTGTTTCTTCTATGACAGCAGAGAGGCGCAAGAAATGCCAAAGCTGGGAGTGCTCCTGGTCAAAGGCGGGGAGGAGGATCATATTTGTCTCCGTTTATTAGATTATTAAAATACAACAGCAGCATTAACCACACTGCAGAGAAGCTCAGCTGAAGCGTGTTGGAGCCTTGAGCAAGAGGTCAATTAATTGAAAGCATTCTCTGAAATTTTCCTTAACAACGCGCTGTTTTGTTACTTTGACAGTAAGGCCTGTTTTTGATCACATCGTCTCCACATCAGCCGCTTGCTCCCAGTAAACACTCCAATCCAGCGTACATCACTTGCATTCCGACACAGCCACATATTATTTTCTCATTCCCTCTGTGATAATTAGAATTGACAATGTCATTCTCTGAGATGCAGCAATGTAACATGAAGTTGGCAGAGTATTAACAAAGAAGAACAAAGAACACAGAGAAAATTCACAGCCCAGGAACAGACACTTGGGGAGTTGGGGAGTTGAAACAATCGCAGTGAGGATTCTGAGTGGCGTACAGGAAAAACGAGATCTTGGAGTAAACATTCAGAGATCCCTGAAGATTGTTGGACAGGGAGATCAGATGTTTATGAGGCTTTTTGGATATTTTCTATTGGTGACCACAGGCTCAGGATGATATTCGATCTTTATCAACCGCCAGTTTAATGAACAACTTAAGGAAAGGGCACAAGTCGGGTCCATGCAATAATCAACATTTTTAAAAATTGTAAAATAAAAGGTGGATGGCTTAAGTATAAGTCTTTGCCCATCAAGACCGCTTCATCACTCAATGAATTTACCACTGATTCCTCTCCAAGTCATGCTGGTATGTGCCTTGGAGGGTAATTTGTAAATGGTGACGTTTCAGTGCATCTTCAACCTTGTCCTTATAGTCGGTACAGTTTTTGAGCTTTGACGGTTGTGTCAACAAAACGTGGATGACTTACTTCAGGGAATCTTCTAGGAGGTGCTCTCTGCTGCAATTGCGTCTTAGCAGTTCAGGGAATAAATATTCCGGTGTTGAACAATGTACACTTATATGACTGTATTGTCGTGGAGTGTGTCCAGTTCCTTCAATGGTATTGAAGCGACACCGACCTAGGCAAATGGAGAGAGTTCTGTTAAACATCTAATTTGTGAGTTGCAGACGATGTAGCCTTCACGGTGAGAAGAGTTGAATTAATAATCAAACAAAGTCGACCGACGGACATTATTTTGGAGTCAACTTCTTTATATGGGCGATCAGGTTCCATTTCTCCTAAATACTAGTTTCCAGGACGATTACACGGAGGAATTCAGCTACAATGAAGCCTTTAAAGGCCAATCGAATATGATAAGATTTACATTGGTCAGAGTAATCATTGCTGTATTTGGTCCTTCTATACATCAATCCGATTCCAATCACTTTCTGATTTCAAGTTCCAATTCCGTCTGCGCCTGAAATTTAAACCCGTTTCCTCGCCGAAATTTCTTCAGCTTTCTTAATAAATGTATGGACGCTGCAGGGGACAGCAGATATTTACAAGGATGTTGCCAACTCTGTATCAAATGGAGCTCGTGAACTGATTGGTTAGGCTGGGCTTTTTCTCCTCGAAACAAAGGAGGTGGAGGGGAGAATTATAAACGTTCAATATTCGTGGAATCTTGACTGGGGAGAAACGGGCATATGGTTTTCCCTAAGCTGTGAGGAGAGCACCAGAGTACATATCCCAGAATTAGATATTGCCCATTTAATTCAGAAATGAGGAGTAATTTCACAGGAACCAAATAATCTGTGGTATTTTTCAGCAATCGCTGTTGAGACTGTGTTGGTGGGCATTTTCAAACTGTGCCAGATAGTTAATCAGAAAGATGATAACACTTTGTCGAGGTAAGTGAGCAGAAAGTAATTAAAGATTATCAGATCAACCATGATTTCTTTGAATGGTGGTGCAGACTCCATGGGCTGAATGGCAAACTTCCACTTGCTTAACATTTGGTCTAACGCCTTATTTTATTCATAAATTCAGAATTGTGAGGGGATGGGATGAAGTGATAGAAAAGGTTTAATAAACAGATCAGACAGATCAGGAACAACGCTCATAAACTCAGGAGGAAGAAATGTGCTATGACCTGGGGGCAACAAATGACACTGGGCCCAGCACACGTGGTTGTGCACTGAAGCTGTGATTGCTGAAGAAAGTTGGTAGACCTTATACAGTTGGCAAGTCAGTGATCACGCTGGATGATGGATCATTGTATGATTCACACACAGCAGAAATTTGTGAAAGAATGAGAAGTTCATCTCATTGGAGAGGTTTTCTGCGGTTCCAATGCCGAGTGACTGTTTGAATAACTGATCAGATCATTGTGTGAAGTGTTAGTTTAAAATACTCATGAACGGCCCCACTGGATAAATGTGCGCTCCGGTCTCTTGTTATTTGTTTCTCTTTCTTTCGACGAAAATTCATAGAAAGACAAGATGGAATGTGGGGCAGAAAGAAAAATGTGTTCAATCTCATTACACCAATTTAATCGAAAATTGAATGGAATGACTGCTCTCGCTCATCATTTCGACTTTAATGTGGTGTCGATTATTCGTGAATCACCTATGCAGTGAACAGCAAGAACAAGATCCTCGAACCAGTGTATACCAGAGGTGCAAAGAAAAACTGCTGGAGAGGTTTGTGAAGTTAGCAACCAGAGCGTGACTCTAACCCGTGAATGTGGAGCACAGCGGTCTAATAACCCACCACCATAATCGCTCAGTTTCCTCAGCACGATTTGTAGAGGTGTGACTTGTAACCTCATCAGGGGACATGTGGTGAAAGTCATGGAAATTTCCAGAGTGGAATCGAATCCACACCATGGTGTTTCTGCTTTCACCAGAATTATAATAACAACAAATATCAATAAATAACCATGTTCGCAGAATGAATAGCTGTTATTGATACATTCTGCGTCAGAACTGTGTCAGAGTGAAACATAGAACAAGAATTTTCCGTCATATTCACACCTACGTTTGACTCGTAATTTCTTCAGTCACTTTCTCTCTCACGTGAAGAAGCAGCCATGGAGAAGGAAATAAAGGCGATGTTGTGGCTGAATGGCCTTTCTCATGTGGCTGAACCTGAATTGAATTAAATCGCAAGAAACACTGTTTTGTTCATTTCATTTTATTTTTGCTGCAACCTTACAATGTTCATTGTAATAATCGGAAGTGAATTAGACTTATCTCATTGGAATGATAAATGGTGTATTCAAATTTGCTCCGACTTTATTTCTCCTTCAGGAAAATACTGCATAGAAAAACAGCGGGTTAAAGTGCAAAAGAAAACCCAGCAGTTTTATTGCTCGTTGCTTTGGCAGATTTCACCGAGTATTAAATAGACCAAACATCATGGCGTTTGCCCTCACATCCTTAACACATTTGATTAAAGCTGGAGGTATATCTCCAAGCAACTGATCACTTCCTTTTCACATATTTGCACGTTCACTGACACTCTGCCTCCCTGAGGGCTGTGGCCCTTCCCCACCATGAATCAGGCAGCAGTGTCCTACCTGTGACATGCCCCATCGAGAATAGAAGGACAGGTATCGATACCCGCATTTGGAAATGGAGTGACAGTTTTAAAATATTTCCACTGTCCCCAGCGGAGAACTGAGCCCTGTGACAGGCGGGGACACAAACCATTATACTACCAAGGACAAGAGTGTCAAAGAAGGCCCTTCAGCTAATTGTGGCCACACTAATCAAAAACAACTGCTTTATGAACTGAATCCCATTTCACTATGTTTATCCCACAGCCTTATATGTTTTGGCATCACACATTCACATCTGAATATTTATTCAGGTCATTAGGGTTTCTGCCTTACTGAACAATACAGACAACGTATTCCAAATTCCATACCCCCTCCACCCCTCCCCCCCTCCCCCGCGCTGGCTGATAAAGCTTTTCCGCGCATCTTCTCAAACTACTCAGCCTTTCTCCTTAAATCTCTGGTCCCTGCTGATCGATCCCTCCATCAATGGGAAACTCGTTAAGTCAACCCTGTCCATACCCTAATTCAGTCATGTCTTGTCTACATCTCCTTTGCATTGCGACAAACACTCCACTCTGTCCTGTCGTTCTTAACAACTGAAACTCTTCAGCCCAAACAATATCCCGGTAAATATCTCCTGCAATTTTCTCAGTGTGATCACATCCCTGCTATAATGTGACTTGCAAAACTGCACAACAACACTCTTGCGTGAGCTTTATGAGCAGTTGTTTTAAAATTTCTGTATTAGTATGAGGGCGATTCTGGCTAAGCAGAATTTATTACCCATTCCTAATTGCCCAGAGGGCAGTTCAGACTCAACCATATTGCTATGAGTCTGAAGTCACATGCAGCCCAGACCAAGGAAGGATAGCAAATTCCATTCCGAAATGACATCAGTGAAACAGATTTTTTTTTCAACAATTGTCAATGGATATATAGTAGTCATTAGATTCTTCATTTTAGATATTTATTGAATCCAAATTTGACGATTATTGTACGGTGGGATTCAAGCTCGAGTACTGAGACTATTACCTCGGTCTCTGGATTATCAGTCCGATGAAATTACCACAAGACCAACGCAGAAAGCCACAAAGCTGATGTTTTCCGATAAAATGTGTTTTCACCAAAACTACCCTTGGTATTTTCCATGAGCCTGACGCTCCAATTGTCTCTGTCCTAAGTCAGTAAAAGCTGCTACATGGGGATTGATTTCACAACCGCGGTATCCAAATGGATCGATTTGTTTGAAGGTCCCGATGGTGGGATTGGGGCACATTCACCCAACAACAGTGACCGCAGCAGCAGCACAGACAGAACAGTATGAATGTGAAAGAGAGTGATAGATTGGGCATTGCCTCAGAGAAATGGGGGGGAGGGATGGTCAGGAGGTTTAATGATCATGGGAAGGAGATAAATCTCTTTCAACGGGTGTGTTTCAATCCTGATATATGAAACACAGAGATGTGAGAGAGCGGAATTTGAAGGTAAAACAATTAATTTCTTAGGATTTATCACAAAAAAAGACAACTGAGGGAACACTTAGTGTCGTGATTTGGATTCAAATCGAAGTCGCTGTGGTCACAATGCAAAATACCGACAACCACGATCACAGTAACCACAGAACAGGATGCTTGCAAGCAGCAATAAATATACTAGCAGAGGAAATGTTCAAAAGAACAGCAAGTGTACAATATCAGTACTCAACGAACAGTGACAGATATGTGGGAGCTGAGAATGAGCTGAATCTTTCAGTTCGATGTCTTCAGAGGCTGTGGAGATCCCTTGAATAAGAATGTTGAAAACTGAGATTGATAGCTTTTGACAAAACATCAAAGACTCAGAGGACAGTACAGGATATTGTTGAAAAGTATGCTCAAATAGCATTTTAGCCTAACATCGGCGACTTCACCAGCTTCCTAAAGTTGTTGTAATCAGTGTTGCAGATAATCACACACAATCCCAGTTCCCAACCTCGGAATCAGAGAAACTGCGGCACAGCCGCCCAGATCCCAACGGAATTGGGATGGGAATGAGGCGCGGAGTTATTCTCTGGCTCCAGTGATGCAACAGGTGAGCGTGCAGTCCTTTTAGGATGGTACGGAGACGCAAGAAATTCCTCGGTTGAGTAAGCTCCTGATCAAGGGAATGGTTGTCCCCGTTTATACTCTCATGGCGATCTACAGTGCATCTTGCTAAGACAGCTGAGTGGCACAACTGGAGCCATGTTGAGCCGTGAACTTTGCAGTGGTGAGTTTAAAAGATGATTTTGCTTTTGGATCTGTGTTTCCGACACTGGCGGTGGCAGCTACATTTGTTTGCATCAGCTCAGTATCAGTTTCTTCCACACAGTCAAGACTTCAACCTGGAGAAGGTGGTGTTGGGGTGATATTTTAAACTGGTCATCCTTGGAGACTGGGACACGGAAAGGGTGATGTTTAAGTTCGACGAATAAAACCTGGAATGCAAGCCTGACCTCAGGAACAGAGATCATGACTTTAATTTCCTGTAATCCCATTCATTCATGTCCCTTATGCAGGGGATTCTACCATATTCACTCAGTGCTGCCTACGAGGGACTCCAGGAGCAGAAAAACATGAGCTTACCCTTAATTCAGGAATCCCCACCGTGTGGGGAAGCAGGCAAGTCGGCACGGTCCATCCGAAGCGCATCCCACCAGACCCCCACGGTATTCCCTATCCCATAAGCCTGCATTTCCCATTGTTTATCCCTGTAACTGGCACATTTTTGGTCAGAGGGAGAAATAAAAACGCAAACACACAGAGAATGTGTAGACTGCCCACAGACAGACACCCGAGGCTGGGATCGCACCCGGGTTTGTGGTGTAGCCAGACAGCAACGAACAAGGGGCGATGAATAAATGTTGTCCTGACCAGTGATAGTCACACCCTCTGGGTGAATGAGAAACAATGAAAACACATTCACAACATGGAAAACGGAATTTATATTTGTGTGGACACAATTTGAAAGGATCGTTGACCCTGTGTTGTAAAAAGGACACTGATACAACAGAGAAAGCAGGGCAATGTGGGAACTGCAGGAAGAGATTCAATTAACCACAGAAATGGAAACTTATTTAATCAGTAACACTGGGGAGAGACCGTTCACCAGTCCCGTGTGTGGGAAGGGGGTATCACTGAGCAAAACAACCTCTGGAGACTCCAGCAGGATTACATATCCCATCAGGTGTTCGATTATGCTGTCAATGCTGCTGTTAATCCCAACCATCTATTTGTTCCATAGCGTTAATCATAGAGTCATACAGCATGAAAACAGGTCCGTCAGTCCAACCAATCCATGCTGAACATACTGCCAAACTAATCTTGTCCCATCTGTCTCCTGTTGAACCAGCTGAGTGGTTATAATGCCCTTGTAGTTTTATTACTGTGTTGCTAATCCAAAAACCCAGGTAATATCTTGGGGACAAAAGGTTCAGGTCCTGGCATGACAGATGGTGGAGTTTGAATTCAATAAGCACCTGCAATTGAAGTGTCTCGTGGTGACCTGAATCAGTTGTGTGGAAAATCCCATCTGATTTCGGGAAGCAAACTGTCATATTCAGCTGCTCTGTCCCACATGAGACTCCAGATAGATAATATCGTGGTTGGCTCTTTACTGTCCTCTGGGAAATAACTGATGTGCTAGGCATGAATAAATTTATTTTAAAAATCCCACTTTCCCACTCATTTTTGGATCCAATTGTCCTTTAAATGTTGCAAATGTACCCTCATCCATCACTTCCTCAGCAGGTTAATTCCACACGTAAAACACCTTCTCTCGAAAAATGCCTCGCATGTCTTTTTTTAAAAAAATCTCTCTCCATCTTGAACATATGCCCTCTCGTCTTGAAATTACCCTGCTGGGAAAAGGCAGCTGTGGTTAACTCTAACTTACCTCTCATAAACTTCCATCAGGTCGCCGCTCAAACCCCTAACCTGGAGTGAAAACAGTCGCAACGAGGAGACCGTGAGAACTGCAGATGAGAGATCAGAGTCGAGATTGTTGTGCTGAGAAAGCACAGCAGGTCAGGCAATATTTGAGGAGCTTGCGAATCGATTATTCGGGCAAGAGCCTGATGAGCGACACTTGTGCAAAAGGTTGATTCTCCTGCTCCTCGGATGCTGCCTAACCCGTTGTGGTTTTCCAACACCCCGATCTCAAATCTTAAAATAGTCTCAGCCTATCCAGCTTTTCATTATAACTCAAACATTCCACACACGGCAATATTCGTGCATTCCTTTTCTGAACCTGCACCAGCTGAATAATATCATTCCTACAACTGGGCTACCAGAACTGGACATAATATTCCAGAATCGGCCTCATCAATGTCCTGAAAATTTTAAAATTAACGTCCCAACGAGTGTATACTAAAGACTAAGTAATGAAGGGAAGTAAGTTAAATGCCTTTGAACCATCCTGTCTGTTTGTGATGCAAACTACAAGGAATTATGTACCTGCATCCCTAAATTCCGTGATCTCCAACACGACGTAAAGCCCTGCTCCTTTTGCTGTACCAAAATGGAATACCTTCCATTTATCCAGATTGAACTCCATGTTACATTTTTCAGTCCAACGACTCATTGGATTAAGATCCTTTTGAATCTTAGATAATCTTCTTCATTGTCTACAATTCTGATGTCGCCTGCAAACCTACGAAGCACGTCTGCTGTGAGTTCCACTGCTTTCTCATATAGATCAATGATTCATATTTACTTGCAGTGGCCGTATTTTAGCTGAGTGCAGATCATACAACAGTTAATCATGCAGTTAACCATGAGGAAGAAAGCCGCAGACTACAGGGTGAAAGCAATTCATTCCAGGGAAGTGGGCGAAAGTGAAGTTAAATCAAACTTCAAACCAGCCGCCCACGCTCCAGTTGTGGCACTCAGCTGTCTCAGCAAGATGCACTGTAGATTGCTGTTATTATGAACGGGAACAAATTTTCCCTTCTGCCCCGCCTTTGACCAGGAGCACTCCCAACCACTGAATTGCTTGCGCCTCTAAACCGTCATAGAAATACCGTGCATTCTCCGGTTGTGTCACTGGAGCCATCGAGTATCTCTGCGACCTCATTCCCATCCCGATTTCAAGTTGGATCTTCGTGACTGCGCCACTCGGTTCCTCTGATTCTGGGGCTGGGAACTGGGACTATGTGGCAGCAGTGGTTACTGCCTTCTGTGGGGAGCTGGTGAAGGAGCCGATGTTAAACTGCATTGCTATTGCAGCATATATTTCAACAAAAGCTCCACTGTCTCCGGAGTCTTTGATGTTTTAGAGAAATCTATTTGCCTCAGCCTTCAGCATATTAATGATGGAATCACCACAGCCACTTGGGGCACTGAAGTTAAACGCCGGCCCATTCTGAGTTCCCACATGTCTGGCACTGTTCGGTAAGCACTGATATTGTGCATTTGGTGCTCTGCCTAACATTTCTTATGATACTGTACTTATTGCTGCCTTTGTGTGTGCTCATCTGTGGGGTGCTGTGATCGTATAGTGGTTAGTACTCTGCGTTGTGGCCGCAGCAACCTCGGTTCGAATCCGAGTCACGGCAGCAATCGCTCTATTTGCCCCAGTCTTTTGTGAAACACAAAGGAATTCGTTGTTTTAACATGGCAATTTTCTCCAAAGTGATTACTTTTTCCTTCAAGTTCTGCTCGCTCACAGCTCTGTGTTTCAGAATTCAAATCCACCCGTTCTCAGAGATTTCTTCCCTCCTACGATCACTAACCGAACTTTCCATCCCATACCCCATTTCATTAATTTGGGGATGCAGGTGTTGGACTATGGAGTACAAAGTTAAAAATCACCCAACACCAGGTTATGATCTTACAGCTTTAATTGAAGCACTAGCTTTCGAAGCGCTGTTCTTTCATCATGTTTTTGTGGAGTCATTTCCTATTTCATTGAGGCACTGCAGAATCTAACACTGACTCTCCCATTGATACCGATCAGTCTGTGTGGCTGCGGTCACTGTTACTGGGTGAACGTGCCCCAACCCCACCACCGGGACCTACAGATCATTTGATCCATTTGGTTACCGCTGTTGTGAGATCAATACTCATGTAGAAGCTTTTACCGACATGGACCAGAGATTATTGTGGGGTGGAGTGGGTTGGGGCGGTCAAGCTCAGGAAAATGGCACAGGACAGTCTCGGGGAAAAGCGACTTCACTGGAAAAGATCAGTATCTCCGCTTTTCTGCAATGGCCGAGCGCTATTACCACTGACCACTGGACTGTTTATTCAGAAACCACGGACTCGGGTTTGACTCCGACTATGCTAGGTGGTAGAATTTGGATTCAATAAATATCTGGAAATACGAATCTAATAGCTCCTGTTAATCTATCGCCAATTGTTGAAAAAAACAAAACCATTTGACGTCATTTAAGGAACGTAACTGCCATTCTTACCTGTTTGGGCCTCCATGTGACTCCAGACTCACTGCAATACGGTTGAATCTCAACTACCCACGGTTGAATCTCAACTACCCGCTGTGCAATTAGGGACAGCAATAAATACTTCCGAGCCAGCGACACCCTCATACTGTAACAGTATCGTAAAAAAAAGTTCATTCGGTTCCAGCTAGATTACTGTGTGCAGTCCTGCAACTCACAGAAGAGCATGGATGTTATCGCACTGGGAATATTGCAGGAGTGATTTACTGGGATATTGTCTGGGCTGAAGAATTTCAGTTGTGAGGAGAGATTGGACAAACTGGGGTTGTTTGTCGCCGAGCAGACGAGATTGGAGAAGACATGACTGAGATGTACAAAATAATGAGGGATATGGATAGGATAGACTGAAAGAAGCGTTTCTTATTGATGGAGGGATCGAACACTGGGGCCAAGAGATTTCGGGAAAAGGCAGAAAAGTTTGAGTAGATTTGTGGAAATGGTCAGAGAGGCGGAAATCGTTCTAACCTGAAGAAAAAGAGATGTGAATTTGTGATGGCAAAACATATAAGACTATGTGCTAAATCATGGAAAACTTGATTCAGGTCGTTAAGCAGTTGTGTTGGACAAGTGCGCCCACAGCAGGCTGAAGGGTCTCCTTCGATGTTGTTGTCCTCCACAGTATCGTGGTTACTGTCCCCGCCTGTCACAGGGTCAATTCTCCGCTGGGGGCATCGTAAAGGTTTGAAACCTGTCGCTCTGTTCCCCTCTGAAGGTTATTAATGCTTGGCCTTCCATTCTCGATTTTATATGTCACAGGAAGGACAGTGCTGTCTGAATCAGCTGGGGAAGGACTGCAGCTCCTGGGGAGAGAGAGTGTCAGTGAAAGTGCAAACACGTAAGTTCAGCAAACTGCATACTGTGTTTATGAAAACCATTATATAGAGTTGTTCCTGACTGATTAGTTTATTTAAAGCAGGAATCTGAGGAAGAAAACAGAGCAAACCCATTCAGATCTGAGTGCAGAACCATTTCCAGCAGCACTAATTAGGATGTACAGCGTAGAACCGCGTTTAGATGCATTGAATTCGGGTTGGTGGGCGCAACTTGCTTTCACTAGGTGGGATTACCAGTGTGTACAGCCATTACACATGATTCAAATAGTGTTCAATGTGATGGTACATTTGCTCAGTGGTTCTCACTGCTGTTAATTCTGTAGGTTAGGTGGATTGGCCATGTTAAATTGAGCTGATGTGTCCACGGAGCGAATTCAGTAAGTTAAGTGAATTATCCATGGGTAACGCAGTGATAAGGTCAGCAGTCACACGTTGCCAGGTTTTATTCCAACAGGTTTATTTGAAATCACAAGCCAGAGGCCTGCTGGGATAGAGAAGGGAGCTCGGTCTGGTTGAGATGCTGTTCAGAGTGTCCCTACAGACTCGATTGACTGAACTGTACTTTCTGCATAGTAGGGAATCTGCGATTCTATCAAAGAGGACACTGTCAGCGTTTACTGGGCTGCTAAGGCATTAGAGACGATGCTGATGGCGTTTAGTGGGGATGGAATTTTATTTATTTGTGTTTTGGAAAATTTGACACTGAACCAAGTAAAACTGAAAGGAAGTTTTCCAGAGTATTTGAGGTTTAAAGAGAGTAAATAGGTGGTAAATTCACTCTTTCAAGTTCGTATATTTCTGAACGTCAAGTTTTCAAAACCATCGATGTAGGACACAGAAACGATGGGAGCATCATTTCTGTCACTCAGAGAATCCACTTCCAAAATATTTGGAAAGGCACATTTTGAGACACACAAACAGTGAGTTTCACCAGGAGAGAGACAGCCTGTGTCAGGTAAAAGCGTAAAAGTGGGGTGGAAGGGGTAGAATGTTCGAGGAAACAATGTCTAATTTGGACGACTTTAGATGTAAAGAAATATCGGAAACGTATGCAGCTGAATAAGATTCAGCAAAAAAAGCTCAGAGTTTTGAAAGATTTATATTAATATTCCACATGAAGCAATATAAATGGAACAGAGCAGATTTTGTATATATTCAAGGAAAGCTATTCCATAATGAATAGGAAGTGATCCATCTCTTAGAGATCGATTTTCTGCTTTAATCCAATAGGTTAAAGATGGGAGGACAATCGCCATGATGTTGGGTTCATTTGAAACCCACTGAAATCTACCAAAGTAACTGAGCATCAAAACTGACATCTTGTTTTGTAGTTTAACCTTCTGTTTTTCTCATTAGTATTTTCTTTAAGCTGAAATAAATTCGGAGCAAAATTGAATGCAACATTAAACGTTCCAATCATATAAATCCAATTCACTTCCGATCATTGGAATGAACAGAGTGAAGTTGCAGCAAAATTAATAAAATGAAACCAACAACACTGCATTTCCGGGAACTTTACCCACTTCAGGTTCAGCCATATGAGAAAGTCCATCGAGCGAAAACATCACCTTCACTTCTCTCTCCATTTATACTTCTTCACGTGACAGAGAAACTGTCTGAAGAAATTATGCATCAAGACTAAATGTGTGTGTGAATGTGACAGGAATTTCATGTTTGCTGGTTCATTCTGAGACAGTTCCGACTCGGAATAAATCAAGGACAAGGTATTCCTTCCAAGGACGAGGTCAATTCCTTGGATTTTGCTGGTATTATTATTCTGCTGAAAGCAGAAACATAATGGTGTGGATTTGATTCCGCTCAGGGAATTTCTTATCCCCTCGGTGCCCCGTATGTAATCTTGATGTGGTCACATGTGAGCCCCTTTGCCATGGGCTGATGTGGCCCAGAGGTGAAGGCGGCGGTTTGCTCTTCCATTGCGCATGTGTGGATTTGAATCCGACTCTCGCTGTTACTTCTATCAAACGCAGCTGTGGTTTCCCTTTGTGCCTCGCGTCTTTAGTGTACATTGGATGGAGAATCTTGCTCTTGCCCTTCATTGCACCGGAGATTTGTGATAAATCAATACCTCATCAAAGTTGTAATTAAGCAATTTGTTTCTGTTATAAGTTAAATTGGGATAATGAAAAAGAGTGCAACGTTTCTTTCCTCCTGTCATTCCATCTTGACTGTCTATGAATTTACATCGAATGAAAGGGGAACAAATAAGGAGAGATCAGGTGCAATAGTTTATCCAGTGGGATTGTGAATTTTAATGTAACACTCCACACAAAGTTCTGATCAGTATTTTAAACAGTCAATTAAATTGGAAATGCAGAAAACTTTTCCAATGAAACAAATCATTCCTTCTTTCACAACTTTTTGCTTTGTGACTTTTACCGCAATCGATCATCCAGCCTGATCACGAAGTTGGCAACAATATAAGATCTACGAATTTTCTTGAGCAATGACAGCGTCTGCACATACCCATCTGTGGTGTGCATATTTCTTGTTCATCAGTTTATGAGCCTAGTTCCTGATGTGTCTGATCAGTTTGATAAACCTTTTATATCACTTCATCCCATCCCTCAGAATTCTAAACTTATCAATAAAATAAGGCGTTACATCAAATGATATAGGATTGAAAGTCGGCCATTCAGCCCATCGAGTCTTCTCCACCATTCAACGAACTCATGGCTGATCTGATAATCTTCACCTCCATTCTCCTGCGTAACCTCGAGAATGCTTCATCCACTTTCTGGTTAAATATCTGTCTGGCACAGTTTGAAAATACACAATAAATCAGCCTCAACAATAGTTTCAGGAAAGAGTTCCAACAGAATCACTGGGCCCTGAGCAAAGAAATTCCTCCTCATTTCTGAATTAAATAGGCAATATCTAATTCTGAGTTCATGTCCTCTGGTGCTCTACTCATACCAGAGGGAAAACCATCTGCCCGTATCTGCCCTGTCAAGATCCCACGAATATTGAAAGTTTATAATTGATATTATGTGATTATAGAGCTCCATTTTATACAGGGTTGGCACCATGTTTGTAAATCCCTGCTGTCTCTTATAGCGTCCTTACATATTATTAAGGCAGGTGGAGACCTTTTTTTGTGAGGCAACGGTTGAAATTTCAAGCACAGACAAGAATTGGAACTTGAAATCAGCTAGCGATTGGAATCAGATTGGTCCACACAAGGACGAAATAGAGTAATTATAAATCTGACAAATGAGGACCTAATCATATTCCATTGACATTCAATGGCTTTACTGTAACCTAATTCCCCTGTGTCATCGTTTACGGAGCTAGAGTTTGGGAAAAACGGATTGAGAACGGCTATATAAACACTTTCACAACAAAAACATGTCCGTTGGTACACAGTTTCGGATTGTAAACTCAACTCATTGCTCGGTGAATCCTACATCGTTTGCAAGGTCCAAATGAGATGTGGAACAGAACTCTCTCCATTTGTCGAGATGGGAGTGACTTCAAAAACATTTAAGGAACTGGACACCATCCACGACAATGCAGTCACTTGATTGTACCCGATTCAATGCCTGAATATTCATTCCCTTCACCATTAAGGCACAATAGCAGCAGAGTGCACCAACTACACAATGCACTGGAGTAAATCATCCGAGAATTTTTGACCGAACATTCAAAGCTGAACAGCTGTACTAACTAACAGAACAAGGTTGGAACATTCAACGAAACGCCACCATTTGCAAGTTCCCCTCCAAGGCCAATAGCAGCCTGACTTTGAACGGAATCACTGATAAACTCATTGAGTGGTGAATCAGTCTTGATGGGCAAAGTTGCATACTTCAGCCCTCCATCTTTAATCTGAAAACTTAATAAATGTTGATTAATGCAGTGACCACACTTCTGCTCCGACCTTTAGGTATTCCCTAAACTGGCGTTTGCTAAAGTTCTACTAGCTGAAACATTCTGTGGTCAACAACAGAAAAATCCAAATTCCCTCTCAATCAACTTATTCCCCTCAAGATGAAAGTGGTGCTGGAGAAACACAGCAAGTCCGTCAGCATCTGAGGAAAAATAAACGTTTCGGGCAAAGGCCCTTCATCAGGAATGAGACAGTCTATAGGGTGGAGAGATAAATGGGAGGTCGTGGGTTTGAGGAGTAGGTCGCTGAGAGTGCAGTAGGTGAATAGAGGTGGGGGTTGACGGTGATATGTCAGAGAGGAAGGTGGAATGGATAGGTGGGAATGAAAATACACAGGTGGGGCAGGTCAGGAGGACGGTGCTGAGCTGGAAGGTCAGAACTGGTGTCAGATGAGGGAGTGGGAATGAGGAAACTAATGAAGTCCACATTGATGCCATGGGGTTCAAGGGTCCCAAGGAAGAAGATGAGGCATTGGGTAGTGAGGGAGTGGCGAGGGGGTGGCTCAGGACCTGCATATCTTCAGGAGAGTGGGAGGCGAAGTTGAAATGTTTGGCCATAGGTTAGTGGAGTTGATTCTTGCAGGTATCCTGGAGATGTTCTTTGAAGTGCTCTGTCAGAAGATATCCGGTCTACCCAATTTAGAGGTGACCGCATCCGGAACAGCAGATACAACAAATGACATCTGTGGAAGTGAAGGTGAACCTTTGATGGATGTAGAAGGCTCCATTGGAGCCTTGGACAGAGGTGAGGGGTACGATGTGGGTTCAGGTTTTGCAATTCCTTCGGTGGCAGAGGAAGGTGCTGGGAGCGAATGGTGGGTCACTTGAGGGCATGGGTAGGCACGAAGGGAAAGGTCTCTGAGGAAAACGAATGGGTTTGGGGAGGGAAATATATCCCTGGTGGTGGGGTCAATTTAGAGGTAGTGAAAATGTCGGCAGATGATGTGATGTTTGCAGAGATTGGTGGAATGGAACTTGAGGAACTTCCTCGTGTCCTTCATCTGTACTTGTTGTGTTTGGAGATAAGGGGTTCATGGTTGGACGTGCAGGTCATGGATGAGATGCGTTAGAGGGCATCTTCAACCAAATGGGAGGGAAAGTTTCGGTATTTAAAGAAGGTCATCTGTTGTGTTCGGTTGTGGAACTGGCCCTCTTGGAGCAGATGTGGCAGAGGCGGAGGAGTTTGGAATACAGGATAACATTGGTGCAGGAGGTGCAGTGGGAGGAGTTGAAGTCCAGATAGCTGCGAGAGTCAGTGGGTTTCTAAAAAAACATCAGTAACACTGACCTCCAGGATATGTTTCACTCCCTACCCCTATCCACTTTCCGCAAAGACTATTCCCTCCATGACTACCTAGTCAAGTCCACGCCCACCAATGACCTACGCTCCCCTCCCAGCACCTTCCTCTGCCACCACAAGAATTGTAAAACCTGCGCCCACACAACCCCACCTCTGCCCTCTGCCCAAATAAGCCTTCCACATCCATGAAAGATTCATCTGCACTTCCACACATGCCATTTATTGCATCCGTTACACCCGATGCAGTTTCCTCTACAGTGGGGCCACCAGACACCTTCTCGCAGATCACTTCAAAGAACATCTCCAGGACACCGGCAACAATCAACCCCAACGCCCAGTGACCGAACACTTGTACTCCCCCCTCCGCCACCCTCCCGAGGACATGCAGGTCTTGGGCCTCCTCCACCGCCATTCCCACACCACCTGACGCCTAGAGGAAGAACGTCTCATCTTCTGCCTCATGACAGTTAACCCCATGGCATCAATGTGGATTTCACCAGTTTCCTCATTTTCCCCCCGCCTCCCACCTTACCCTAGTTCCAACCTTCCAGCTTGGCACCGTCCTACTGACCTGTCCCACCTGTCTATCTTCCTTCATACCGATCCACTCAAACCTCTTCTCCGAACTAACACTCTTATCTCCACCTCCATCCACCTATTGCTGTTTCAGCTAAATTCTCCCAAACCCCACCCCACCCATTTACCTCCCCAACCTCGAGGCTCCCAGCCTTCTTCCTGATGAAGGCCTTTTGCCCAAAACGCCTTTTTTTTCTGTGACTCGGATGCAGCCTGACCTGCTGTGCTTCTTCAGCACCACTCTCATCTTGACTCTGATCTCCAGCAGCTACAATACGCACGTCCGTCCAACTAATTCCCCTGCCCATTGACCTTCAGCGATCATGAATGTCCACTCCAAGATCTCTTTGTCTGTCTACACCACACAGAATACTCATTGCTATTGTTTCTTCTCCCCAATTTCGTTCGCACTCATTGGTCTGAATTCAATGCAATTCGCCATTTTTCCTTTCCATCTTATTGATACATCCCTGCAGTCTCTATCATTCCTTGTCATAGTCAACTACACGACCAATTGTTAAATCATCAGCAAACCTCTGAATCATGGCTCCGACAACTATGTCTAAATCATTGGTCTACATTAAAAAACAGTGGAACTCCACTGCAAACACACATACAAACATGATTCATTGCTGGTTGGGGTTAACAGCTGCGATAACAGCAGAATCGGCCTCCTGCTGTTATTTGTAAACTTGCTGTTCACTCTGTCAGTTGTTCTCCAGAGTGATCACTTCTCACATATGGGTGTGATGAGTGGCCTGTGCGCATTGTGACTGAGCAAGTGAGTTTACACCTCAGTGGGTAATTGAATCCCTTCCTGCAGTCACCCCATGGCCCTGACTTCTTGGCGTTGCGGGTATCCTTTTGTCTACTTAGTTTGATAAACAGTTGAATTCGAGTCCACACAGGCACGATTCCCATTTCCCCGTTGTCCATATATTTTTGTGCTTCCTTATTTTCCCACGAAAGGTTGTTATGATTGGTTTGAAGACTATTAGTTCTTCATTCTTAATTCGCCTTGAACTTAGTCAGGGAGAATTTATGATGAACCACATTGTTGTGGGTCTTGAGTCACATGTTGACAGGAATCGTTATGGTCGGCAGATTTCCCTTTCAAAGGGACATGAATGAATGAGTATTCAGCAATGTAATGTTATTGTCTCTGTTCCTGAGATTGGGTTCATTTTCCAGATTTTTTTCATCGGATTTAAATAACAGCAGCTGCCACGTTCCAGTCTCCAAAGATTACTAGCTCAATATATCGCCGCTGCACAATCAACTCCCTGCTGCATTTCTTCATTCAAAGAATGACATTGTCAATTTAGATTATCCCAGACTGAGAGAGTATCCTATGCGTTCCTGTGTTAGAATGGAAGCAATGTACAATGGATTGGAGTGTTTACTGGAGCAAGAGAATGATGTGGAGACGGTGTGAGCAAAATCAGTTCTTACGATCAAAGTAACAAAATACCACTTTGTTGAGGAAATCTCTTTGAATGCTTTCAATACATCAGCCACTCACTTAAGGCTTCAGTAAGCTTCCTCTGAGCCAATCCTCAGTGCTGGTTAATGCTGCTGCTGAATCTTAATATAATAACTTGAGACCAAGATGCCCTTCCACCTCGCCTTTGACCAGAAGCACTCCCATCCTCAGCATTTCACACGCTTAAATAAATAGACAATGTCGTTTCACTGGTGTCGGGGAGTCCAGATTGGAGGGCATAGATTTAGGTTGAGATGGGAAAGATATAAAACAGACCTAAGGGGTAACTTTTTTATACAGAGGGTTGTGCGTCTATGGAATAAGCTGCCAGAGGAAGTGTTGGATGCTGGTACAATTGCAACATTTCAAAGGCATTTGGATGAGTATAGGAATAGGAAGGGTTTGGAGGGATATCGGCTGGGTGCTGGCAGGTGGGACTAGATTGGGTTGGGATATTTGGTCGGCATTGACGGGTCGGACCAAAGAGTCTGTTTCCATGCTGTACATCTCTATGACTCAATGACCACACCTTTACCAATCATGTCACTGATGCCACAGAATAGCTTCACGTGCTCATTTCCTCCCGCACTTCCGGGTTGATATTAGCGGACGTGCCACAAAGTTTGCCTGATTCTGGTTATATGAACAGGGGTTATGTTACTGACTGCAGCAATGGGTACCTCCTTGTGTGGGTAAGTTAGTGAAGCAAAATTTTAAAACTCATTGCTATTGAAACATACATTGCACCAATATCTCGCACTATCCTCTGAAACTTTCTGTTTCTTGAAATCCATCAAACTCAGTCTTCAACAGGCAGTCTGATGGAACCACCACAACGTCTGAGGATATCGAATTTAAAATTCAGCCAATTCTGAATTCCCACATACCTCCTGCCCCTCGCCTAATATTATTGTTGTGCATCTGCTTCTCTTCCTAACATATATTCTATCACTGTAATTATTGTTGTTTTTAAACGCGTGTCTCTGCATGACTCAGTGATGGTTTCAATGATAAAATATTCTGCATTGTGGCCGCAGTAAGCTCGTATGAATCCGAGTCACTGCATTTTATTCCTTAGACTCATGCAGAGGAAGCACAGAAAGAAATTAGTTTATTTTACTTGAAAACATTCTCAGACATTATGATTACTTTGCCAACAAACCCCTCTCACACACACACATCTCTGCGAGTCATATATCAGGATTTAGACTCACCCCTTCTCAGAGTCTTTCCTCCCTCCCGCAATCACTTAGGTCTTTTACGTTCCCCCTCCCATTTCCCTTACAATCATTTTCACATTGACCCGGTTCAGTTGGTGTTGTTGCGCTCACTGTTGCTGGGTGACCACGCCCAAGTCTCACCATCGGGACCTTCAAACCAGTTGATCCATTCGGATACCCCGGGTGTGAGATCAATCCTCATGTGGCTGCTTTCACTGAAATGAGCCAGCGATTATTGAAACATCAGGCTCAGGAAAAGGGCACAGGGCAGCATTGAGGAAAATAAACTTTATTTTAAAAAAAACACCAGATTTTGTCGAATTGCGCATCATTTATTTCACTTGTTCATTCGGCTCAAGTGAGACCAATGTGTGTAGCTATGCAATTTATATTAGAGCAGGGATGTGATAGCATTTGAAACGATGCAGGGGAGATTTGGTAAGTTATTGTCTGGGCTGAAGAAGTGAGATTGGACAAAGTAGAGTTGTTTTTCATTGAGCAGAGGAGATTGTGGGGGGCATGATTAAGATGTAAAAAAGAACTGAGGGATATGGATAGAGTAGACTGAAATACATGTTACACTTTGATGGAGGCTTCGATCACGGTTGGCCATCGAGTCAAGGTCAGAGGCGGCAAGATTAGAGTGATGTAGAAAACCGTTTTCAAACAGTGGGTGGTTGAAATCTGGAATCCAGTATCTGCAAGACTCGGAGAGGCAGAAATCCCCATAACCTTCCAAAATATTCCGATTGGAATTTGGGATGCCAAGACATACAAGGCTATGGGTCAAGTTATTTGAAATGGAGTTTGGACAGTTCAGTGATTGGTATTAATAGCTGTCCTTCCATTCTCGAAGGGACATTTCACAGGAAGAACTATTCTGTTTTAATCAACGTGGGGAGTACTACTGCTCCCGCGGAGAAGAGTGACAGCGATAGTGCAAACACGTGACTTCTGCAAGCTGTACCTAGTGTCAGTGTTGGAATGAAAATCATTAAATACTTTTGCTCTGTAGTGAGCTGTTTTTAGAGCAGGTAGCTCAGGAAGATATACATTCTGCCCTTTCCCACTAGCCCATACCACTGAATACCGGCACTATGCAGGAAACTTTCTTTCTGTACGCCATCGTCCAATCCTTCTTGACCTCCAGCACTTCACAATATGGCATATTTCACGAAATCCAAGAAGGTGTAATGCTGATCGTTTATGATGTCTCTCCTCACTGTGAAAGGTTCATTGATTTATCTGCCCATCAGTCAATTTATCAAACAGATTTTCCAGCTCACAATGTGATCTCGTCCAGACTGGGGAGAGAAAAACAGAGCGGGTGACAAACATGTGTCCACCTATGTTCTATCTGGAAGCAAAAAAAAAGACCATGAGCTTCCAGGTTCCTGTCACTGCATCACCCCACTGTGTTCCCATGTCTCCATTTCAGTTTGGTCTCCTGCAGACCTCCCGCATTGCACAGCGCGAGTTGAAAGAGCGGCACGTCATTTCCTGCTGAGAGACTGTGCAATCTTCAATACCCAGTATCGAGTTCAATTATTTTAGATACTGTACACCTTCTTACACGTTCCTGCCCCACCTACACATATCATTCTTTCCAAAGGTGGATGGTTTGGCTCGGAAATCTCTCCCAGATGCACTAAACCTGCTGATTTTGTTCAGATATTTCTGCTTTTCTTTGGATAATTTTGTTCTGTTCTGATTGACAGCCTTCGGGAAACGTGTGTTTGCACTGGAGGGTGGTCAGAGGAGATTTACCAAGGTGGTGCCTGAGCTCGACCATTCCTCCTGCAAAGATAAGCGAAAGTGAGGGCTGCAGCTGCTGGAGCTCAGAGTCGACAGTGTAGTGCTGCAAAATCACAACACATAAGACAGGATCTGAGGAGCAGAAGAATCCATGTTTCGGGCACAAGCCACCGCTATTTCATTACCAGCCGATGCCTGGACGAAGAACGTCTCATATTTCACCTTAGGACCCTGCAACCAGACGGGATAAATCTGTATTTCAACAGCTTCCTCATTTCGCCTCCCCATCATTATCCCAGTCCCAATTAGCCACTGCTCTCTGGACACGTCCATCAATCCCTCCTCTGAATTATCACATTCTCCCTCACCTTCATCCACTTTCCCATCACCTGACCAATAACCCCATTCATCTCCCTCAATCTCGACTCAAAATCTTCATTCCTGATGAAGGGCTTATGACCGAAACATCGATTCTCCTGCTCCTCGGATGCTGCCTGACCTGCTGTGCTTTTAAAGCACTCCACTCTCCCCACTGCAAAGCTCGACTGGGGCTCTTTATCTGAGAGCGGAGAAAGCTGAGAGAGGAATTTACTAACGTGCACAGAAAGGGGATAGATATGTGTGACAGGAAGAAACTTCTTATGGGAAGTGTTAATAACCAGGGCTATAGATGAAATGCAAGAGAGGGGATATTCAGAGAAGATTTAGGAAGAATGTTTACATCCTGAGAGTGTTATTTGTGTAGACCTCACTCTTTGAACGTGTGGTGTCTTCAGGAGTATTCGGCCGTACACTTTAGGAGCTAGAGCATGCACGGATAAGGACTAGTTACTGGAAAGTGAGGCGAGGATAAACAGATGTTTGATGAAAGACTTGAACACCATAACTTTGGGTGCAGTAGAATGGAGGCTAGCGCAGCTCTGTGGCACAATGAGAGACGTGTTGGACATCGACTGCATTGTTAAGATTGCGATTCAAAGTTTGTGGGCTTGAGTCCCACCAGAATCGGAGTTTAGTTCGGATTTCAGCTGAATCAATGATTGTTCCACTGACTCATCATCAGTTCCCATTGTCTGGAATTCTCGTCCCTGCTCCTGACCAGAGAAGTTTCCTCACTTTCTGGGTGGTGAGTTTTGAAGGAATCGTATCATTTGAAATATGATCAGCCCAGAATCGGCTGTTCTTTCATAAAACCCCCACTGCAGAAGCCCACTGTCTCTAAACACATTTCCCTCCCACAGTTACACAGAGGTTTTCGGTTTATTCAGTGTCTTTTTCCCTTTGGGCGACAGGTTGTTGTGGATGGGCTGGGAAAAGACATTGACGTGTTCGGTCAGCCATAAGGATATCAAATGGCGGGGAAGCTCTGGCGGGTGTAATGGCCCCCTCCTATTCCTCTCTGTCTGTGCTGTTTCTGACAGAGGGTTTTAAACAATAACATGATGAGGACTCTGTGAATCTACACCACGGAATACCAAGGTCCTCCCCTTTATCCCACTACTCCCAGCTGGAATACACAGCTCCTGTTGTAGCTTTAGGTCAGACGGTGGAGGGTTCTCCCAGGCGCTCTGTTAGACTGCATGCTCCTTCACACAGGTTTCCAACTGGACACATGGAGCAAACGGCCGTGTAGATATTGGGGATTCAGGGACAGATTTCCCCTTTGCCTGGCTAGAGTTCTGGCCGCAGTAATAAACATGAATTTGGGACATTCAGTATCTTACCCTGGATTCTTATCACTTTAAAATGTAAACTGAAATTTAATTTACTCTTCGATAACATTCTTATATCTTCAATATTCACGAAAACTGTGCAACATGTCCTTGGATGTAGCCATGGTGAAGTTTGGTGATGACTGCAGTATGTTTCATGTTGTCGGTAGGAACTTGCAGAAGGAAGTTCGGGAAGTGTCGATGAATCGAATTCTGTGCCAAATTGAAGCCGACCCAATGAGAAGCCCTGCGACATCGATAATGTCACATTGTAAACAACGCAGGGACCCACAGAAACCCAGTTTTAAATCCCATTTTTCTGTGTCCCGGTTCCTGAACCTGATGCTCGAAAAGTCACAGGTCCATATCAGTTCCTCCTCTTCTGCCTTAGCATTAATTCCAGAACTGCAGCAAAAGTAGAACAGGCGGGTCGAAGGTCCCAGAGGTACGAGTAGGGCACTTTGTGGGCTTGCTGCCGGTGGGCTCCAGTGGAGCAACTGATCAGCGCTTGGTACTGAACAGTGTGTTAAAATGACGCAGTTGTAATTTCAATCCTTATCTAAAGCTTCTTTTCCTGACGTTGATCAGGAATTGTTGGAACATCAGACTGAAGTTTAGTTGAAGAGTAATGTCAAATAAAGCAGAATCTATTCGAAAACGCCAGTTTCTGATTTGTGGGATTTTTCTGTCTTTGGGAAGGGTGTCAATTATTAACCGTAAACCTGCACATATTCCCGGTATGATTATCCATCTGTGGATCGAGAAACAGAGGTGATATTTTAGTTTGATGACCTTTTTCAAATCTCTGACACTGCACTGGATTACATTCTTGAAAAGGCTGTTCAACTCGTTTCATATCATCCTGTTTGGTGCAAACTCACACAGCTCATTCAACCATTCGAAAGGAATTAGATTTATCTCTTTGGGTAGATTGAATGTTGTCAGCGTATCTGTTAAATTCATGACAAATTGTTTTGCTGCTGTGTGGAACAGAGGGTTCCAACAGGAATAAGGATGATTCTTGTCGCTGGATTTTTCGGACAGAGATCAGTGAGAATTAAATGGACTCAGTCCCGTTACTGGTCATTGTGAACAAACGTTCAAGGCAACAGATGACAATGATAATGATGTTTGACATTGACAGGTCCATTCCTACTCACTAGAATCACATTGTATTACAGATCACGTGAGCGGAGGAGTTGATGTCCCTGATGGCAACCTGAGACAGTGCGACAATTAATCCCATGTTGTTAGTCTCACTCTATCCCATAAACCAGTTAGCAACGGACTGAGCTAACCGGCTCCCATTTAATGCAAAGCTAAAACAAACAGCTCAGTACATTAACAATTTGTAGTAGTTCACGTCGAACCAGCTGCTACACCTTTCAACATCACCAGCTCTTCTTTCACTTAACATGTTCAGTTGCAGGTGTTATGCAATTCCTTTCTGATGAACGCTAAACAATTCGTGAGTGTGTCACCTTTGCCTCCCCATCCAGGCAGCCCAGAATCCCTGTCCCTGTTAAATTCGCTCGTTGTGTGCCTGCACGTGGTTTTTCAACTATTCTGGGATCATCTTCTGTAATGATTTTTTTCTTTCTGAATAATCAATTCCGATACATGGATACAAAAAAAAATCGAATTCGGCCAATCAGTTAAAATTATGCCCCAATCAAGTTTGAATTAGATATTTTTACAATGTTAAAACCAATGAAACGATCCGGCGTTTTGTGGGACAAATATCGGACATTTTGAACAGTTATCCAGAGCGGCAAAGAACACCAAAGAGAGCAGCTAAAATACCAAGAGATCGAGAATGTTATTAAAATCTCCAAGAGGTGCCTATCTGGAGAAATAGATTGCATAGAAAAAAAAACAATAACACCGACCTGGATAAAAAATCTACAGAGGAAGATACAAAGAGAAGATTCGACAACTAGCTGGTTTTTAAAACTGATTTTTTCTAAAATGTTAATGGGCTCGGGGTTGGGGAAGGTGTTGTAGAGCAGAAGGTTAAAGACCGATTGAGAGAAAATGAGTTAAAAGTAGTTATAAGTTGATTATTCTCTGTCAAATGTTAAAAAAAACAATAACGTTGTTATTTTTAACTTTAAATGGTGATTTTTGGGATCGTTGTCTGCCTCTTGAATTTTAACAGAATACAGCACGGCGTGAATCCTTTCTGTTTTGCTGATTGACATTAGAGAGGGGTTTACCTCGTCACCAAACACCAGTTTCTGTGGTTGCTTTGTTGTTTCGCTCATTTGTGCATTTTGCCTCATTAACGATTTTGAAGTTGTCCCCTCTACACAAAACGTCCGTGCTTTTGTACCATTGTACAAGAGGTGCAGTGTGTCTAAGCGACAGGACCCCCGACAATAACATTCGACGCTGATTCAATCTATCTATCCTGATATTGATCCAGGAAACAGCACTGCGCTCTCTCCTCGAGTCTGGAAAACACAGATAATGTTACATCCCGCTCTCAAGGGGGCTTCTCATTCCATTGCTTTCAAGTCCTCACAAAACCCGTTTCAACAGATTTTGTCACTGAGTCATTTCTTTGTTTGTGTTCAAATCCTGTGAGCAGAGGATCCCAGTTGGAGGGTGCTGAGCCCAGAACCCAGAGGGCTGACCATATTCTGTGCACTGTAGTCTGCTGTTCATCCTTTCACTAACAGCAGGTAGACGTATTTATGCTCTGCAAATTTTCACGCCTGTTTTAAGAAACAAGATAAACATTTCCTGGTTCCTGCTTTTGTTGTCACACAGACCAAGATTGTAAATGCTGGGAACATGCACTGGCCGAGACTGTTTGCTCTCCCACATCCGTTTTCTCCCCAGCAGGTGTCCAGATGATGGTCTAAATCGCTTTCTTCTGTTCCCTGTCACTCTGGAATGATGTGAGCTGTGAAATCTGTTCTCTGCACTGGGGGTAACGTGATAAAGCTTACACACATCAGTTCCAGTGTAACTGAGCGACAGGACTCGATGCAGTAACATCCCATGCTGAGTCAGACAGCAGAGCCCTCGCTGTGACTTCGAGAAGGACACAGACATGTTCCCGATGACTGCGAGAGATTCTCTCTTTCCCAGCAGTTCTGCACTTTTCTATCAGTCTCAGATGGCGTTATTTGCACAAGGTTCCCAAGAGAATGAGTTCCTGTGCATGCACGATCTCTGTTTTGTTCAGCTTTCCAGAAGTTCCATAACTCCCACTCCCTCTAACCCCGTCCCGCGCTGCATAAGCCTCAATCTGGTTGATAGGAAACTGAAGAGCGGACACACATTGCTCTCCCACGACACTGACGCTAAAAGAAGACGAGTTCGTCCAGCTCCCATGGTGGGAGCCCGCTCGTGGGGGTACTGACCAGCACAGCCTCCTGGGAACCGGGAGTCAGAGCGGGAAGGAGCTGTTATTAGAACTCAGTGCTGCCTTCACTCCGAAACAACAGAAGAACCTTTTTTTTTAAAAAACAACAAGGAAACTCACCTGATTTATGGATCATGCTTCTGCTGCGGTCTGGCTCTTTGGTTTTGGGTGTGATATCGCCTCGGGTGGGTGATGTAAGTGCGAGCCCTGGAGTTTTGCATCCAGCTCCATTTTGGACTCAGGTATAATTGTGATGGATCGAGGTCACATTAAGGTACCGAAGCTTAAAGACACACAACAGTACCTTCTTGTAGACCGTTACTAGAGGAGAAATGGATTCCCTAACTTCAAATGATGCTGATCCTGTTAATGTGGATTTTGCCGAGTGCACGTCCTGTGCAGCGTAACCTGAAAGCCTTTATCTGTCCAAAACGTTGTTTTTCTCATGCTGTGATCTGCATGCCCTTGATTACTATGATCTGCATTTACCAATCGCAAACAAAAGTTTTCACTGTACTCAGGTTCACGTGACAATCAAATAAAGTCAATCAATCAAACTACACAGACACTTCCTTATTGTTTGGTGCCAGCACAGCGAAGGTGGGTTGCATGGCCTCACTTTGCACTGTGACATATTTTGTGATTCTGAGTGAAATCACATTTAAATCAACAGAATGTGGCAAGTTAGTCGCAGGTTGTATTGACACAGCCGGGACACATCTGTACCACAGAGTGTCGCACAATAATAGTGAAGACCTTTTGAAATCATCCTCTGAGGTACATGCCACACGCCAGACAAAAAGCTGAAGACTGTGTGAAGCTGCTATGGTCAGCGCTAACAGAGCGGCCCAGCGGAAGCGTATTGGGCTCATAACCATGAAATTAATGGATTGAAAACATCCTCTACTCGTTGACAATTCCTTGTTTCAGTGTGTGTACTGTACCCGCCAGTGTTTCTCTATCATAGATCTCCATTCTATGCATTGCGTGCTTTTTCACTTTCCGCTTCCTTTCATTCAATGTATCTGAAATGAATATTTCATACCGATACACACGGGAAATTTACACAAATGAGGAAACACACTTGTGAAGTCCTGAAAGCTCTTTTCCTGTTCTCTGTCGGTGTGCTCTGATCTGATTCACAAAATCTTTTGCCAGAGCTGGGAATAAACAGATGAAGGTGAGACACATCAGTTGTAGAGTGCTCTATGTGCATGACGCCCTGCAGTTATTCCCCACGCCGTTTCACACAGCAGTGTTGTCCCTGTGAAATGAAAAGTTGTGAATTACAATTCGATCAATTTGTTGGAGACAGAATTGCGATCCAGGCACAGCTCCACATTATTACGACATACATCACCAACTATGAATAACCACAAGCGTCAGAGAGTCACTATGGACACGATGGGCTGAACAGCTTCTGTCGGCGCGTGAGTGACTCCACACATTCATGCTGTTCCTCTTCCTGTCTCTGGGACAGAGTGGCTGATGGTGAAACAAAGTCTCATTGTTCACCCTATCTTCTGCGTTAAACTGTCTGCAGCCCCGCAGCTCAGGGACGTGGGGATGGCTCTCAGTGAGTGAGACTTTCACTCGGATTGTCTTTATCTGGGAAAGTTGGGGCTCAAATGTTCACTGCTGCCCGATTGCAGAAAAGAAGCCGATGTTACTGTTGCAAAAGCCTTTCTGCAGGATTGCTGTGTGAAGATGGATTTTGAACAGCAAACAGGCTGCACAAAAATGCCCTCACATGAATTTACTTGAGGGTAGAGAGTCCGGAGTCCATTTGTGTCTTACCCACTAGCTCAACCTCTTTATCGCTTCTCAGATAAATGATATTTGCAGGAACCTCCCAATCAAACTTGCTGATTCCCAGCACTTGATGGAACTGGCTGTGCCGATGAGAGCGAGCTTTAGAGTGTAACCGCGCTTGCCTCCCCTCACACTGCTTGCCGATGGAGGGAAATAGCTGAATACTCTGCCGATGGAGACAACTTAGTGCAAACGGAAGGGATAAACAGCACTGTCCCGTGAACAAGGAGATGGAATGACAAGGCGATATTCTTTAAATACTTGGATGCTTAGAAATCCGAGAACAAATTGGGATGTAGTTGGACCTGACCGAATCTCAGCTGGTTTGGTGTTGGCAATGTAAGAGTGTCTAGGGCACGATCTTCGCCTAGCAGCTTGTGTTAATACTGGCATGGGAGAATGTCTGAGTTCAATCGCCATCGAGCCTTGGTTGTTTGGTGTCACTTTTTCCCGGTCGACTGATCAACTGTTTGATAAAAGGATGTAAATCATTAAGTTGCACCCTTTGAAATACCTTTGAGTTTTGAGGTCAGAAGTGTCATTATAGTGGGCATGGCACAGTGCCACATGTGGTGAAAGTCAAACAAGTGTTAGTGGATGTTCACCCACAGAATCCCACTCTGAGTAAATCCACCATCTGGATATTCACACAGTTCTGGGGGTGAAACTTTAGGAAGTGGGGACGTGAAATGATTGAAAACA
>NW_027311050.1:35000-36834 GCF_047496795.1 Chiloscyllium punctatum | reverse complement strand
CAGCTGTCGTTTTGTGCCTGCAGCCCGAAAACTTTAACTTTGTCTGTCGCGGAAGTCCGGACCGAGAAAAATCCAAACGGTTTTGACCGGACCGAGTTCCAGACCGATGCAGTCAAATTTGGAATTCAGACCCATTCAGTGCCACTTGTAGTTTTTCCGCAGTGAGGTTGGCGGGGTACCCGGAGATATATGGGAACACGATTTTTAGAACAAAATGGCGGCGCGGGACCGTTCTGAAAGGCATCCGAAAAACGGTTCCACGGGCATAGCACTTTAATGACAGGTATGAGTGCATGCCGGAGAGCTCTTGGAAGTCGAATTTTTGACACTTTGTCAATTTTTTGACAGATTTGACAAACTCTTTCTGTCTGTTCTAAGAGTCAGTCAGAGACTTGTGCGGCGGTCTTTTGACACTATTGGAGGGCGGGCAAACCCCACGTTGACTCCGGCCGTCCCTCCACAGGCGCTCGTGTCCAAAATGAAGGCGAGAGACGCGAGTGGCCTGGTTCCCTTGGGTGTTGCCAAGAAGGCTGCGGGCTGACCGTTGCCTGAGCACTCCCTAAAGCCTCTTGTGATGAGAGCAGACCTCGCCTGCCGCACGACCGGCTCTGGGAGTCGTTGGGCCGCTATTTGTGAATAGTCTGGTCCTCCTCTGCCACCCGGACAAGCGCGATGGCTCTGCCGCCCTGCGGTGCTCGTCACCCAGGTTTGGGGAACACGATACTCGTAACAAAAATAAAAGGCGGCTCGGGACCTGCAGGCGAAAGGGGTCCCGTGGTGCTAAGCACGTCGACTTCGGGTCTCGGTGCAAGCCGGAGAGCTCACGGAAGTCTAAAGTTTTCGGCACGTGGTCGAATCTTTTCAAAGGCTTACCCGGCTCTTTCCGTCCATTCTGAGAGTAAGTCAGAGGCCGGTGCGGAGGTCTCTTGACAATCGGAGGGGGTGGTGGCCCTCCGCAGGCGCTCGTGTCGAAAATGAAGGCGAGAGACGCGAGTGGCCTGGTTCCCCTGGGTGTTGCCAGGAAGGCTGCGGGCTGACCCTTGCCTGAGCACTCCCTAAAGCCTCTTGTGATGAGAGCAGACCTCGCGCGCCGCACGACCGGCTCTGGGAGTCGTTGGGCCGCTATCTGTGAATAGTCTGGTCCTCCTCTGCCACCCGGCCAAGTGCGATGGCTCTGCCGCCCTGCGGTGCTCGTCACGCAGGTATGGGGCACACGATGCTCGTAACAGCAAATAAAGGCGGCTCGGGACCTGCAGGCGAAAGGGGTCCCGTGGTGCTTAGCACGTCGACTTCGGGTCTCGGTGCAAGCCGGAGAGCTCACGGAAGTCTAAAGTTTTCGGCACGTGGTCGAATCTTTTGAAAGGCTTACCCGGCTCTTTCCGTCCATTCTGAGAGTCAGTCAGAGGCCGGTGCGGCGGTCTATTGACGACCGGAGGCTCCCATGGGTGTTGCGATGAGGGTGGAGGGCACAGAACCTTGCCTTAGCACTCCCTAATAAAGCCTCTTGTGAAGAGAGCAGACCTCGCGCGCCGCACGACCGGCTCTGGGAGTCGTTGGGCCGCTATCTGTGAATAGTCTGGTCCTCCTCTGCCACCCGGCCAAGTGCGATGGCTCTGCCGCCCTGCGGTGCTCGTCACGCAGGTATGGGGCACACGATGCTCGTAACAGCAAATAAAGGCGGCTCGGGACCTGCAGGCGAAAGGGGTCCCGTGGTGCTTAGCACGTCGACTTCGGGTCTCGGTGCAAGCCGGAGAGCTCACGGAAGTCTAAAGTTTTCGGCACGTGGTCGAATCTTTTGAAAGGCTTACCCGGCTCTTTCCGTCCATTCTGAGAG
>NW_027311050.1:27500-30000 GCF_047496795.1 Chiloscyllium punctatum | reverse complement strand
CTCTGCTTTTCCTAGGGCAAAGCTGCTGCACGCCTCGTGATACTCCGCGGGCGACATGGTGGCGGTGATCCTGCCTCCGTCGCTGCGGTGCGTTGGGGCACGCATCGCCTCTTGGGCGCCCTGTTTTTTTTCAACCAATAGATGTATGTCTCTGCGGGCCGCACCAGGCTGGTGCTCCCCACAGCTTCACGCCACCCTGCTCCGCCCGCACGCCGGCGTGCAGGTGGCTGCTGCTAAAGGTGGGGAGTGTATGTGCGGTCCGGGTGGCTTTCCTCTGGCGAGGGAGAGACCTTAAGCAAACTCAGAGACAAATCTTGACGGTCGATCACTCGTAAAAATAAAACGTGACAAACTTTGTGTTGGTTCAAGTACGAAAGGATCTCTGTCGGCTTGGGGGTACGCCCGTTTCCGTTTCAACTTGTCTCGCGAGGGTGGTTTCGGGGCCAGCAGGAGAGCTCGTCGGGGTAGCAGGCCCTGCAGCCGTGGTCACCGCCAAACCCCCACAACTCGAGCAAGTGAAAAAAAAAGTAACAGGAGCGAAAGCATCTCTGTCGGCTTGGGGGTACGCCCGTTTCCGTTTCAACTTGTCTCGCGAGGGTGGTTTCGGGGCCAGCAGGAGAGCTCGTCGGGGTAGCAGGCCCTGCAGCCGTGGTCACCGCCAAACCCCCACAACTCGAGCAAGTGAAAAAAAAAGTAACAAATAAGAAAGGATCGTCGGCTTGGGGGTACGCCCGTTTCCGTTTCAACTTGTCTCGCGAGGGTGGTTTCGGGGCCAGCAGGAGAGCTCGTCGGGGTAGCAGGCCCTGCAGCCGTGGTCACCGCCAAACCCCCACAACTCGAGCAAGTGAAAAAAAAAGTAACAAATAAGAAAGGATCGTCGGCTTGGGGGTACGCCCGTTTCCGTTTCAACTTGTCTCGCGAGGGTGGTTTCGGGGCCAGCAGGAGAGCTCGTCGGGGTAGCAGGCCCTGCAGCCGTGGTCACCGCCAAACCCCCACAACTCGAGCAAGTGAAAAAAAAAAGTAACAAATAAGAAAGGATCGTCGGCTTGGGGGTACGCCCGTTTCCGTTTCAACTTGTCTCGCGAGGGTGGTTTCGGGGCCAGCAGGAGAGCTCGTCGGGGTAGCAGGCCCTGCAGCCGTGGTCACCGCCAAACCCCCACAACTCGAGCAAGTGAAAAAAAAAAGTAACAAATAAGAAAGGATCTCTGTCGGCTTGGGGGTACGCCCGTTTCCGTTTCAACTTGTCTCGCGAGGGTGGTTTCGGGGCCAGCAGGAGAGCTCGTCGGGGTAGCAGGCCCTGCAGCCGTGGTCACCGCCAAATCGCCACAACTCGAGCAAGTGAAAAAAAAAGTAACAAATAAGAAAGGATCGTCGGCTTGGGGGTACGCCCGTTTCCGTTTCAACTTGTCTCGCGAGGGTGGTTTCGGGGCCAGCAGGAGAGCTCGTCGGGGTAGCAGGCCCTGCAGCCGTGGTCACCGCCAAACCCCCCACAACTGTTGGGCGCCTACCTGCGCGGGGCAGGAGGACACTTTCCGATTTCAAATCTCCGTTTGCCGAGTCCACCCCGAACGCACGCGGGCGGGCGGGTTCGCATCACCCTTCGTCACAAGGGGCGAAGCCCGTTCCACCGTCTCGTCAGTAGTGCCGACCGGTCTGTGATCGACGAGGGGAGCCACACCAGGTCCGGCCCTGCTGCTTGGCGGCACCGCGTCGTCGGGAGCTCGCGACAGACGGAGGGTTTCGGTGTACTCTCCAGCCACGGGAAACGAAGCCGGTGATGCAGGCGCCGGTCTTTCGCTCCCAAATCGGCTGGGTTTACATCGTTGCTATCTAGTCACGCTCCCTTCAAACCCGACGGGGTACCTATTCCCCTCACCCGTCTGTGCGTATACAGCCTCTTTGCACTTGCGGGATGGGGGTGGTGGTTTAAAGACTCTCGAGTTGCCGCCCGTCGGTCTCCGAGCTCCGTGCAGTAGTGATCCCCAGCGAACTGCCAGCAGGGCGAACGAGCGATCCCGCTCTCGGTCGGGGCGCCTGGCGTCGATCGGTGGTCGGTGGCTTGCGGGCAAGCTGCGCTGTGAGTGTGGGAACGAGTATGACGAGCCGTTGCCGCGACTCCCAGTCCACCTCGGCGGTGGCTGGGCCGGGCGGGCGTCTGCTCGGGCGAGTGCCGCCCCCGCCTCCTCGCAGGAAGTCCGCTCGCCGACACGCCGCCACGTGCACGCGTCAGTGACGCTGCCGAACCGATGGCCGGTGCCCGTTCCCGCCTCTGCTTTTCCTAGGGCAAAGCTGCTGCACGCCTCGTGATACTAGGCGGGCGACATGGTGGCGGTGATCCTGCCTCCGTCGCTGCGGTGCGTTGGGGCACGCATCGCCTCTTGGGCGCCCTGTCCTCCTCCCCCCAATAGACGTATGTTTCTGCGGGCCGCACCAGGATGGTGCTCCCCATCGCTTCACGCCACCCTGCTCCGCCCGCACGCCGGCGTGCAGGTGGCTGTAG
>NW_027311050.1:5000-20000 GCF_047496795.1 Chiloscyllium punctatum | reverse complement strand
AGTAACCACCGACACTTAGAATATTTTCGAGTTGGTATAAATCAGTAACCACTGACACTTAGAATTTTTTCGAGTTGGTATAAATCAGTAACCACTGACACTTAGAATATTTTCGGGTTGGTATAAATCAGTAACCACCGACACTTAGAATATTTTCGAGTTGGTATAAATCAGTAACCACTGACACTTAGAATTTTTTCGAGTTGGTATAAATCAGTAACCACTGACACTTAGAATATTTTCGGGTTGGTATAAATCAGTAACCACCGACACTTAGAATATTTTCGAGTTGGTATAAATCAGTAACCACCGACACTTAGAATTTTTTCGAGTTGGTATAAATCAGTAACCACTGACACTTAGAATTTTTTCGGGTTGGTATAAATCAGTAACCACCGACACTTAGAATATTTTCGAGTTGGTATAAATCAGTAACCACTGACACTTAGAATTTTTTCGGGTCGGTATAAATCAGTAACCACTGACACTTAGAATTTTTTCGAGTTGGTATAAATCAGTAACCACTGACACTTAGAATATTTTCGGGTTGGTATAAATCAGTAACCACTGACACTTAGAATTTTTTCGACTTGGTATAAATCAGTAACCACTGACACTTAGAATTTTTTCGGGTTGGTATAAATCAGTAACCACTGACACTTAGAATATTTTCGGGTCGGTACAAATCAGTAACCACTGACACTTAGAATATTTTCGGGTTGGTATAAATCAGTAACCACTGACACTTAGAATTTTTTCGAGTTGGTATAAATCAGTAACCACTGACACTTAGAATTTTTTCGGGTTGGTATAAATCAGTAACCACCGACACTTAGAATATTTTCGGGTTGGTATAAATCAGTAACCACCGACACTTAGAATTTTTTCGGCTCAGTAGAAATCAGTAACCAAGCGCATTTTTGAATTGGTTACTGATTTCTCCGTTCGAGTTGCGGCTGCGGTTGGCTTCAAATAGTGGTGGGGGCTTAATTATCGCCGAGGGGAGCATGTCCCGGTGGTGTGGCCGAGGATGGAGTGCCTTTTGAAGGGGGTGTTTCTGAATTTGGACCCTTTTTGAGTTGCATGGCCGGATGGGTGTGGTTTTGAAGGGTGTGTCTGTCTGGAGTGGCACCGGCGTTGGTGTGAGGCTGAGGGTGGGCGTTCGGTTCCTGGTTAGGGATAGGGAAAGGGTGAGACTTAGCTTTAGTGCTCGTGCCCCCGATTTTGGTAATGTTTGACGTCAATTTTCCAAGGAGGCGAATGCAAGGCTTCAGAGGGACTTTGAGTGTTCGGGGGCGGGGTAGCTCAGCCGGATTTGCCCCGGCGGTTCTGCGGACGGTGTTGACTTCGAGGGCGGACCGGCCCCCGTGTTCAGTCCGAATATCGTGCATTGTTAACGGCGGGAAGTGTTCCAAAAGGGAATGGGATTGAATGTGACTGCTGAAGCCGACTTTGAGACCTGTAACGCGGGTAGCTCAGCCGGATTTGACCCGGCGGTTCTGGCGACGGTCTCGCCTTCGAGGGGGGAGCGCCCCGCGTGTTCAGGCCGAATTTTGTGCATTTCCATCGGCGGGAAGAGGTCCAAACGGGAATGGGATTGAATGTGACTGCTGAAGCCGACATTGAGACCTCTAACGCGGGTAGCTCGGCAGGATTTGACCCGGCGGTTCTGCCGAAGGTCTCACCTTCGAGGGGGGAGCGTCCCGCGTGTTCAGGCCGAATATCGTGCATTGTTAACGGCGGGAAGTGTTCCAAAAGGGAATGGGATTGAATGTGACTGCTGAAGCCGACATTGAGACCTCTAACGCGGGTAGCTCGGCCGGATTTGACCCGGCGGTTCTGGCGACGGTCTCGCCTTCGAGGGGGGAGCGTCCCGCGTGTTCAGGCCGAATTTTGTGCATTTCCATCGGCGGGAAGAGGTCCAAACGGGAATGGGATTGAATGTGACTGCTGAAGCCGACATTGAGACCTCTAACGCGGGTAGCTCGGCCGGATTTGACCCGGCGGTTCTGCCGAAGGTCTCACCTTCGAGGGGGGAGCCTCCCGCGTGTTCAGGCCGAATTTTGTGCATTTCCATCGGCGGGAAGAGGTCCAAACGGGAATGGGATTGAATGTGACTGCTGAAGCCGACATTGAGACCTCTAACGCGGGTAGCTCGGCCGGATTTGACCCGGCGGTTCTGCCGAAGGTCTCACCTTCGAGGGGGGAGCGCCCACCGTGTACAGGCCGATTTTCATGCATTTCCAACCGTGGGAAGGGGTCCGAAAGGGGATGGGGGTGAACGTGACTGCTCAACCCGACTTTGAGACCTGTAACGCGGGTAGCTCAGCCGGATTTGACCCGGCGGTTCTGGCGACGGTCTCGCCTTCGAGGGGGGAGCGTCCCGCGTGTTCAGGCCGAATTTTGTGCATTTCCATCGGCGGGAAGAGGTCCAAACGGGAATGGGATTGAATGTGACTGCTGAAGCCGACATTGAGACCTCTAACGCGGGTAGCTCGGCCGGATTTGACCCGGCGGTTCTGCCGAAGGTCTCACCTTCGAGGGGGGAGCGCCCACCGTGTACAGGCCGATTTTCATGCATTTCCAACCGTGGGAAGGGGGCCGAAAGGGGATGGGGGTGAATGTGACTGCTCAACCCGACTTTGGCGCTTCCGAGCCGGGTAGCTCAGCCGGGTTTGACCCGGCGGTTCTGCCGACGGCCTCGCCTTCGAGGGGGGAGCGTCCCCCGTGTACAGGCCGATTTTCATGCATTTCGAACCGTGGGAAGTGGCCCAAAAGGGGATGGGAGTGAATGTGACTGCTCAACCCGACTTTGGCGCTTCCGAGCCGGGTAGCTCAGCCGGGTTTGACCCGGCGGTTCTGCCGACGGTCTCGTCTTCGAGGCGGGTGCCTCCCCCGTGTACAGGCCGATTTTCATGCATTTCGTACCGTGGGAAGTGGTCCAAAAGGGAATGGGGGTGGACGTGACTGCTCATACCGACATCGAGACTTGTAAGCCGTGTAGCTCGGCCGGGTTTGATCCGGCGGGTCTGCCGACGGTCTCGTCTTCGAGAGGGGGGCCTCCCCCGTGTACAGGCCGATTTTCGTGCATTTCCAACGGTGGGAAGAGGTTCAAAAGGGGATGGGGGTGAATGTGACTGCTCAACCCGACTCTGAGGCTTCTAACCCGGGTAGCCCGGCCGGGTTTGACCCGGCGGTTCTGCCGTCGGTCTCGCCTTCGAGGGCGGAGCCTCCCCCGTGTACAGGCCGATTTTCGTGCATTTCAAACCGTGGGAAGCGGTCCAAAAGGGGATGGGAGTGAATGTGACTGCTCATACCGACCTTGGCGCTTCCGACCCGGGTAGCTCAGCCGGGTTTGACCCGGCGGTTCTGCCGACGGTCTCGTCTTCGAGGCGGGTGCCTCCCCCGTGTACAGGCCGATTTTCATGCATTTCGTACCGTGGGAAGTGGTCCAAAAGGGAATGGGGGTGAATGTGACTGCTCAACCCGACTCTGAGGCTTCTAACCCGGGTAGCTCGGCCGGGTTTGACCCGGCGGTTCTGCCGTCGGTCTCGCCTTCGAGAGGGGCGCCTCCCCCGTGTACAGGCCGATTTTCGTGCATTTCCAACGGTGGGAAGAGGTTCAAAAGGGGATGGGGGTGAATGTGACTGCTCAACCCGACTCTGAGGCTTCTAACCCGGGTAGCCCGGCCGGGTTTGACCCGGCGGTTCTGCCGTCGGTCTCGCCTTCGAGGGCGGAGCCTCCCCCGTGTACAGGCCGATTTTCGTGCATTTCAAACCGTGGGAAGCGGTCCAAAAGGGGATGGGAGTGAATGTGACTGCTCATACCGACCTTGGCGCTTCCGACCCGGGTAGCTCAGCCGGGTTTGACCCGGCGGTTCTGCCGACGGTCTCGCCTTCGAGGGGGGAGCGTCCCCCGTGTTCAGGCCGAATTTTGTGCATTTCGAACCGTGGGAAGTTGCCCAAAAGTCGATGGGAGTGAATGTGACTGCTCAACCCGACTTTGGCGCTTCCGAGCCGGGTAGCTCAGCCGGGTTTGACCCGGCGGTTCTGCCGACGGTCTCGTCTTCGAGGCGGGTGCCTCCCCCGTGTACAGGCCGATTTTCATGCATTTCGTACCGTGGGAAGTGGTCCAAAAGGGAATAGGGGTGGACGTGACTGCTCATACCGACATTGAGACTTGTAAGCCGTGTAGCTCGGCCGGGTTTGATCCGGCGGGTCTGCCGACGGTCTCGTCTTCGAGGCGGGTGCCTCCCCCGTGTACAGGCCGATTTTCGTGCATTTCGAACCGTGGGAAGTGGTCCAAAAGGGGATGGGGGTGGACGTGACTGCTCAACCCGACTTTGAGGCTTCTAACCCGGGTAGCTCGGCCGGGTTTGACCCGTCGATTCTGCCGATGGTCTCGTTTTGGAGGGGGGAGCCTCCCCCGTGTTCAGTCCGATTTTCGTGCATTTCGAACCGTGGGAAGTGGCCCAAAAGGGGATGGGAGTGAATGTGACTGCTCATACCGACTTTGGCGCTTCCGAGCCTGGTAGCTCAGCCGGGTTTGATCCGGCGGTTCTGCCGACGGTCTCGTCTTCGAGGCGGCTCCCTCCCCCGTGTACAGGCCGATTTTCATGCATTTGCAACGGTGGGAAGTTGCCCAAAAGGGGATGGGAGTGAATGTGACTGCTCAACCCGACTTTGGCGCTTCCGAGCCTGGTAGCTCAGCCGGGTTTGAACCGGCGGTTCTGCCGACGGTCTCGTCTTCGAGGCGGCTCCCTCCCCCGTGTACAGGCCGATTTTCGTGCATTTCGAACCGTGGGAAGTGGTCCAAAAGGGAATGGGGGTGGACGTGACTGCTCAACCCGACTCTGAGGCTTCTAACCCGGGTAGCTCGGCCGGGTTTGATCCGGCGGTTCTGCCGACGGTCTCGTCTTCGAGGCCGGTGCCTCCCCCGTGTACAGGCCGATTTTCGTGCATTTCCAACGGTGGGAAGTGGTCCAAAAGGGAATGGGGGTGGACGTGTCTGCTCATACCGACTTTGAGACTTGTAAGCCGGGTAGCTCAGCCGGGTTTGTTCCGGCGGTTCTGCCGACGGTCTCGTCATCGAGGGGGGAGCCTCCCCCGTGTCCAGGCCGATTTTCATGCATTTCCAACCGTGGGAAGTGGTCCAAAAGGGAATGGGGGTGAATGTGACTGCTCATACCGACTTTGAGACTTTTAAGCCGGGTAGCTCAGCCGGGTTTGACCCGGCGGTTCTGCCGACGGTCTCGCCTTCGAGGGGGGAGCGTCCCCCGTGTTCAGGCCGAATTTTGTGCATTTCGAACCGTGGGAAGTTGCCCAAAAGTCGATGGGAGTGAATGTGACTGCTCAACCCGACTTTGAGACTTGTAAGCCGGGTAGCTCAGCCGGGTTTGACCCGGCGGTTCTGCCGACGGTCTCGTCTTCGAGGCGGGTGCCTCCCCCGTGTACAGGCCGATTTTCATGCATTTCGTACCGTGGGAAGCGGTCCAAAAGGGGATGGGAGTGAACGTGACTGCTCATACCGACTTTGGCGCTTCCGAGCCGGGTAGCTCAGCCGGGTTTGACCCGGCGGGTCTGCCGACGGTCTCGCCTTCGAGGGGGGAGCGTCCCCCGTGTTCAGGCCGAATCTTGTGCATTTCGAACCGTGGGAAGTTGCCCAAAAGTCGATGGGAGTGAATGTGACTGCTCAACCCGACTTTGAGACTTGTAAGCCGGGTAGCTCAGCCGGGTTTGACCCGGCGGTTCTGCCGACGGTCTCGTCTTCGAGGCCGGTGCCTCCCCCGTGTACAGGCCGATTTTCGTGCATTTCCAACGGTGGGAAGTGGTCCAAAAGGGAATGGGGGTGGACGTGTCTGCTCATACCGACTTTGAGACTTGTAAGCCGGGTAGCTCAGCCGGGTTTGTTCCGGCGGTTCTGCCGACGGTCTCGTCATCGAGGGGGGAGCCTCCCCCGTGTCCAGGCCGATTTTCATGCATTTCCAACCGTGGGAAGTGGTCCAAAAGGGAATGGGGGTGAATGTGACTGCTCATACCGACTTTGAGACTTTTAAGCCGGGTAGCTCGGCCGGGTTTGACCCGGCGGTTCTGCCGACGGTCTCGTCTTCGAGGCGGGTGCCTCCCCCGTGTACAGGCCGATTTTCGTGCATTTCGAACCGTGGGAAGTGGTCTAAAAGTCGATGGGAGTGAACGTGACTGCTCAACCCGACTTTGAGACTTGTAAGCCGGGTAGCTCAGCCAGGTTTGACCCGGCGGTTCTGCCGACGGTCTCGCCTTCGAGGGCGGACCCTCCCCCGTGTACAGGCCGGTTTTCGTGCATTTCGAACCGTGGGAAGTGATCCAAAAGGGAATGGGGGTGAACGTGACTGCCCAACCCGGCTTTGAGACTTGTAAGCCGGGTAGCTCAGCCGGGTTGGACCCGGCGGTTCTGCCGACGGTCTCGACTTCGAGGCGGGTGCCTCCCCCGTGTACAGGCCGATTTTCATGCATTTGCAACGGTGGGAAGTTGCCCAAAAGTCGATGGGAGTGAATGTGACTGCTCAACCCGACTTCGAGACTTGTAAGCCGGGTAGCTCAGCCGGGTTTGACCCGGCGGTTCTGCCGACGGTCTCGCCTTCGAGGGGGGAGCCTCCCCCGTGTACAGGCCGATTTTCGTGCATTTCCAACGGTGGGAACAGGTTCAAAAGGGGATGGGAGTGATTGTGACTGCTCAACCCGACTCTAGGGCTTCTAACCCGGGTAGCCCGGCCGGGTTTGACCCGGCGGTTCTGCCGACGGTCTCGTCTTCGAGGCGGGTGCCTCCCCCGTATACAGGCCGATTTTCATGCATTTCGAACCGTGGGAAGTGGTCCAAAAGGGAATGGGGGTGGACGTGTCTGCTCATACCGACTTTGAGACTTGTAAGCCGGGTAGCTCAGCCGGGTTTGATCCGGCGGTTCTGCCGACGGTCTCGCCTTCGAGGGGGGAGCCTCCCCCGTGTTCAGTCCGATTTCCATGCATTTCCAACCGTGGGAAGTTGCCCAAAAGGGGATGGGAGTGAATGTGACTGCTCAACCCGACTTTGGCGCTTCCGAGCCGGGTAGCTCAGCCGGGTTTGACCCGGCGGTTCTGCCGACGGTCTCGTCTTCGAGGCGGGTGCCTCCCCCGTATACAGGCCGATTTTCATGCATTTCGAACCGTGGGAAGTGGTCCAAAAGGGAATGGGGGTGGACGTGTCTGCTCATACCGACTTTGAGACTTGTAAGCCGGGTAGCTCAGCCGGGTTTGATCCGGCGGTTCTGCCGACGGTCTCGCCTTCGAGGGGGGAGCCTCCCCCGTGTTCAGTCCGATTTCCATGCATTTCCAACCGTGGGAAGTTGCCCAAAAGGGGATGGGAGTGAATGTGACTGCTCAACCCGACTTTGGCGCTTCCGAGCCGGGTAGCTCAGCCGGGTTTGACCCGGCGGTTCTGCCGACGGTCTCGTCTTCGAGGCGGGTGCCTCCCCCGTGTACAGGCCGATTTTCATGCATTTGGAACCGTGGGAAGTGGTCCAAAAGGGAATGGGGGTGGACGTGACTGCTCATACCGACTTTGAGACTTGTAAGCCGGGTAGCTCAGCCGGGTTTGACCCGGCGGTTCTGCCGACGGTCTCGCCTTCGAGGGGGGAGCCTCCCCCGTGTTCAGTCCGATTTTCGTGCATTTCCCACGGTGGGAAATGGTATCTTTCATTACGGGGACAAGGGTCTGAAGCGGTGAAGTCAGTAACCGGCATAGTTAAGGAAAGGGTTCGAATTTTCTCAACAGTACGAAAAAAGTGAGCAGGGAAGCTAGAGAAGGTGTCAGTGAGTCCCAAACGAGTGAACCGCAAAACTTAGGGAAATGCCCGAAAGCGTTTTAAAGGGTGAAATCGGGAACGAGGAAATGATCGGAAAGTGCCTGAAAGTGCTAAATGAGTAAACAGAAAAACGAAGAAAAATGTTTGAAAAGAAGAAGTGAGTAACCAGGAAAACTTAGAAAAATGTTCAAAACGAAGAAATCAGTAACCAGGAAAACTTAGAAAAATGATCAAAAAGAAGAAATGAGTAACCAGGAAAACTTAGAAAAATGTTTAAAAAGAAGAAATCAGTAACCAGGAAAACTTAGGAAAATGTTTAAAAAGAAGAAATCAGTAACCAGAAAAACTGCGAAAAATGTTTAAAAAGAAGAAATGAGTAACCAGAAAAACTTAGAAAAATGTTTAAAAAGAAGAAATCAGTAACCAGGAAAACTTAGAAAAATGTTTAAAAAGAAGAAATCAGTAACCAGGAAAACTTAGAAAAATGTTATAAAAGAAGAAGTGAGTAACCAGAAAAACTTAGAAAAATGTTTAAAAAGAAGAAATCAGTAACCAGAAAAACTGCGAAAAATGTTTAAAAAGAAGAAATCAGTAACCAGACAAACTGCGAAAAATGTTTAAAAAGAAGAAATCAGTAACCAGGAAAACTTAGAAAAATGTTTAAAAAGAAGAAGTGAGTAACCAGAAAAACTTAGAAAAATGTTTAAAAAGAAGAAATCAGTAACCAGAAAAACTTAGAAAAATGTTTAAAAAGAAGAAATCAGTAACCAGAAAAACTGCGAAAAATGTTTAAAAAGAAGAAATCAGTAACCAGAAAAACTTAGAAAAATGTTTAAAAAGAAGAAGTGAGTAACCAGAAAAACTTAGAAAAATGTTTAAAAAGAAGAAATCAGTAACCAGAAAAACGGCGAAAAATGTTTAAAAAGAAGAAATCAGTAACCAGACAAACTGCGAAAAATGTTTAAAAAGAAGAAATCAGTAACCAGAAAAACTTAGAAAAATGTTTAAAAAGAAGAAATCAGTAACCAGAAAAACTTAGAAAAATGTTTCAAAAGAAGAAGTGAGTAACCAGAAAAACTTAGAAAAATGTTTAAAAAGAAGAAGTGAGTAACCAGAAAAACTTAGAAAAATGTTTAAAAAGAAGAAATCAGTAACCAGAAAAACTTAGAAAAATGTTTAAAAAGAAGAAATCAGTAACCAGAAAAACTGCGAAAAATGTTTAAAAAGAAGAAATCAGTAACCAGACAAACTGCGAAAAATGTTTAAAAAGAAGAAATCAGTAACCAGGAAAACTTAGAAAAATGTTTAAAAAGAAGAAGTCAGTAACCAGAAAAACTTAGAAAAATGTTTAAAAAGAAGAAATCAGTAACCAGAAAAACTTAGAAAAATGTTTAAAAAGAAGAAATCAGTAACCAGAAAAACTGCGAAAAATGTTTAAAAAGAAGAAATCAGTAACCAGAAAAACTTAGAAAAATGTTTAAAAAGAAGAAGTGAGTAACCAGAAAAACTTAGAAAAATGTTTAAAAAGAAGAAATCAGTAACCAGAAAAACGGCGAAAAATGTTTAAAAAGAAGAAATCAGTAACCAGACAAACTGCGAAAAATGTTTAAAAAGAAGAAATCAGTAACCAGAAAAACTTAGAAAAATGTTTCAAAAGAAGAAGTGAGTAACCAGAAAAACTTAGAAAAATGTTTAAAAAGAAGAAGTGAGTAACCAGAAAAACTTAGAAAAATGTTTAAAAAGAAGAAATCAGTAACCAGAAAAACTTAGAAAAATGTTTAAAAAGAAGAAATCAGTAACCAGAAAAACTGCGAAAAATGTTTAAAAAGAAGAAATCAGTAACCAGACAAACTGCGAAAAATGTTTAAAAAGAAGAAATCAGTAACCAGGAAAACTTAGAAAAATGTTTAAAAAGAAGAAGTGAGTAACCAGAAAAACTTAGAAAAATGTTTAAAAAGAAGAAATCAGTAACCAGAAAAACTTAGAAAAATGTTTAAAAAGAAGAAATCAGTAACCAGAAAAACTGCGAAAAATGTTTAAAAAGAAGAAATCAGTAACCAGAAAAACTTAGAAAAATGTTTAAAAAGAAGAAGTGAGTAACCAGAAAAACTTAGAAAAATGTTTAAAAAGAAGAAATCAGTAACCAGAAAAACGGCGAAAAATGTTTAAAAAGAAGAAATCAGTAACCAGACAAACTGCGAAAAATGTTTAAAAAGAAGAAATCAGTAACCAGAAAAACTTAGAAAAATGTTTCAAAAGAAGAAGTGAGTAACCAGAAAAACTTAGAAAAATGTTTAAAAAGAAGAAGTGAGTAACCAGAAAAACTTAGAAAAATGTTTAAAAAGAAGAAATCAGTAACCAGAAAAACTTAGAAAAATGTTTAAAAAGAAGAAATCAGTAACCAGAAAAACTTAGAAAAATGTTTAAAAAGAAGAAATCAGTAACCAGAAAAACTGCGAAAAATGTTTAAAAAGAAGAAATCAGTAACCAGACAAACTGCGAAAAATGTTTAAAAAGAAGAAATCAGTAACCAGGAAAACTTAGAAAAATGTTTAAAAAGAAGAAGTGAGTAACCAGAAAAACTTAGAAAAATGTTTAAAAAGAAGAAATCAGTAACCAGAAAAACTTAGAAAAATGTTTAAAAAGAAGAAATCAGTAACCAGAAAAACTGCGAAAAATGTTTAAAAAGAAGAAATCAGTAACCAGAAAAACTTAGAAAAATGTTTAAAAAGAAGAAGTGAGTAACCAGAAAAACTTAGAAAAATGTTTAAAAAGAAGAAATCAGTAACCAGAAAAACGGCGAAAAATGTTTAAAAAGAAGAAATCAGTAACCAGACAAACTGCGAAAAATGTTTAAAAAGAAGAAATCAGTAACCAGAAAAACTTAGAAAAATGTTTAAAAAGAAGAAATCAGTAACCAGAAAAACTTAGAAAAATGTTTCAAAAGAAGAAGTGAGTAACCAGAAAAACTTAGAAAAATGTTTAAAAAGAAGAAGTGAGTAACCAGAAAAACTTAGAAAAATGTTTAAAAAGAAGAAATCAGTAACCAGAAAAACTTAGAAAAATGTTTAAAAAGAAGAAATCAGTAACCAGAAAAACTTAGAAAAATGTTTAAAAAGAAGAAATCAGTAACCAGGAAAACTTAGAAAAATGTTTAAAAAGAAGAAATCAGTAACCAGAAAAACTGCGAAAAATGTTTAAAAAGAAGAAATGAGTAACCAGGAAAACTTAGAAAAATGTTTAAAAAGAAGAAGTGAGTAACCAGAAAAACTTAGAAAAATGTTTAAAAAGAAGAAATCAGTAACCAGACAAACTTAGAAAAATGTTTAAAAAGAAGAAATCATTAACCAGACAAACTGCGAAAAATGTTTAAAAAGAAGAAATCAGTAACCAGAAAAACTTAGAAAAATGTTTAAAAAGAAGAAATCAGTAACCAGAAAAACTTAGAAAAATGTTTAAAAAGAAGAAATCAGTAACCAGGAAAACTTAGAAAAATGTTTAAAAAGAAGAAGTGAGTAACCAGAAAAACTTAGAAAAATGTTTAAAAAGAAGAAATCAGTAACCAGAAAAACGGCGAAAAATGTTTAAAAAGAAGAAATCAGTAACCAGACAAACTGCGAAAAATGTTTAAAAAGAAGAAGTCAGTAACCAGAAAAACTTAGAAAAATGTTTAAAAAGAAGAAATGAGTAACCAGAAAAACTTAGAAAAATGTTTAAAAAGAAGAAATCAGTAACCAGAAAAACTTAGAAAAATGTTTAAAAAGAAGAAGTGAGTAACCAGGAAAACTTAGAAAAATGTTTAAAAAGAAGAAATGAGTAACCAGAAAAACTTAGAAAAATGTTTAAAAAGAAGAAATCAGTAACCAGAAAAACTTAGAAAAATGTTTAAAAAGAAGAAATGAGTAACCAGAAAAACTTAGAAAAATGTTTAAAAAGAAGAAATCAGTAACCAGAAAAACGGCGAAAAATGTTTAAAAAGAAGAAATCAGTAACCAGAAAAACGGCGAAAAATGTTTAAAAAGAAGAAATCAGTAACCAGAAAAACTTAGAAAAATGTTTAAAAAGAAGAAGTGAGTAACCAGAAAAACTTAGAAAAATGTTTAAAAAGAAGAAATGAGTAACCAGAAAAACTTAGAAAAATGTTTAAAAAGAAGAAATCAGTAACCAGAAAAACTTAGAAAAATGTTTAAAAAGAAGAAATGAGTAACCAGAAAAACGGCGAAAAATGTTTAAAAAGAAGAAATCAGTAACCAGAAAAACGGCGAAAAATGTTTAAAAAGAAGAAATCAGTAACCAGACAAACTGCGAAAAATGTTTAAAAAGAAGAAATCAGTAACCAGAAAAACTTAGAAAAATGTTTAAAAAGAAGAAATCAGTAACCAGGAAAACTTGGAAAAAAACACTTAGAAAAATTTTCAGCAAAGTGTGAAAAATATTCTAAGTGTCAGCGGAGGAAAATGCTGCAGCATCGGGAAAGATTCGCAAACTTACACCGAACATGTGCTCCGAAGTGCCGGAGGAATTGGGTGAATTGAGCCCGGCAAATGGCCAGCTGTCGTTTTGTGCCTGCAGCCCGAAAACTTTAACTTTGTCTGTCGCGGAAGTCCGGACCGAGAAAAATCCAAACGGTTTTGACCGGACCGAGTTCCAGACCGATGCAGTCAAATTTGGAATTCAGACCCATTCAGTGCCACTTGTAGTTTTTCCGCAGTGAGGTTGGCGGGGTACCCGGAGATATATGGGAACACGATTTTTAGAACAAAATGGCGGCGCGGGACCGTTCTGAAAGGCATCCGAAAAACGGTTCCACGGGCATAGCACTTTAATGACAGGTATGAGTGCATGCCGGAGAGCTCTTGGAAGTCGAATTTTTGACACTTTGTCAATTTTTTGACAGATTTGACAAACTCTTTCTGTCTGTTCTAAGAGTCAGTCAGAGACTTGTGCGGCGGTCTTTTGACACTATTGGAGGGCGGGCAAACCCCACGTTGACTCCGGCCGTCCCTCCACAGGCGCTCGTGTCCAAAATGAAGGCGAGAGACGCGAGTGGCCTGGTTCCCTTGGGTGTTGCCAAGAAGGCTGCGGGCTGACCGTTGCCTGAGCACTCCCTAAAGCCTCTTGTGATGAGAGCAGACCTCGCCTGCCGCACGACCGGCTCTGGGAGTCGTTGGGCCGCTATTTGTGAATAGTCTGGTCCTCCTCTGCCACCCGGACAAGCGCGATGGCTCTGCCGCCCTGCGGTGCTCGTCACCCAGGTTTGGGGAACACGATACTCGTAACAAAAATAAAAGGCGGCTCGGGACCTGCAGGCGAAAGGGGTCCCGTGGTGCTAAGCACGTCGACTTCGGGTCTCGGTGCAAGCCGGAGAGCTCACGGAAGTCTAAAGTTTTCGGCACGTGGTCGAATCTTTTCAAAGGCTTACCCGGCTCTTTCCGTCCATTCTGAGAGTAAGTCAGAGGCCGGTGCGGAGGTCTCTTGACAATCGGAGGGGGTGGTGGCCCTCCGCAGGCGCTCGTGTCGAAAATGAAGGCGAGAGACGCGAGTGGCCTGGTTCCCCTGGGTGTTGCCAGGAAGGCTGCGGGCTGACCCTTGCCTGAGCACTCCCTAAAGCCTCTTGTGATGAGAGCAGACCTCGCGCGCCGCACGACCGGCTCTGGGAGTCGTTGGGCCGCTATCTGTGAATAGTCTGGTCCTCCTCTGCCACCCGGCCAAGTGCGATGGCTCTGCCGCCCTGCGGTGCTCGTCACGCAGGTATGGGGCACACGATGCTCGTAACAGCAAATAAAGGCGGCTCGGGACCTGCAGGCGAAAGGGGTCCCGTGGTGCTTAGCACGTCGACTTCGGGTCTCGGTGCAAGCCGGAGAGCTCACGGAAGTCTAAAGTTTTCGGCACGTGGTCGAATCTTTTGAAAGGCTTACCCGGCTCTTTCCGTCCATTCTGAGAGTCAGTCAGAGGCCGGTGCGGCGGTCTATTGACGACCGGAGGCTCCCATGGGTGTTGCGATGAGGGTGGAGGGCACAGAACCTTGCCTTAGCACTCCCTAATAAAGCCTCTTGTGAAGAGAGCAGACCTCGCGCGCCGCACGACCGGCTCTGGGAGTCGTTGGGCCGCTATCTGTGAATAGTCTGGTCCTCCTCTGCCACCCGGCCAAGTGCGATGGCTCTGCCGCCCTGCGGTGCTCGTCACGCAGGTATGGGGCACACGATGCTCGTAACAGCAAATAAAGGCGGCTCGGGACCTGCAGGCGAAAGGGGTCCCGTGGTGCTTAGCACGTCGACTTCGGGTCTCGGTGCAAGCCGGAGAGCTCACGGAAGTCTAAAGTTTTCGGCACGTGGTCGAATCTTTTGAAAGGCTTACCCGGCTCTTTCCGTCCATTCTGAGAGTCAGTCAGAGGCCGGTGCGGCGGTCTATTGACGACCGGAGGCTCCCATGGGTGTTGCGATGAGGGTGGAGGGCACAGAACCTTGCCTTAGCACTCCCTAATAAAGCCTCTTGTGAAGAGAGCAGACCTCGCGCGCCGCACGACCGGCTCTGGGAGTCGTTGGGCCGCTATCTGTGAATAGTCTGGTCCTCCTCTGCCACCCGGCCAAGTGCGATGGCTCTGCCGCCCTGCGGTGCTCGTCACGCAGGTATGGGGCACACGATGCTCGTAACAGCAAATAAAGGCGGCTCGGGACCTGCAGGCGAAAGGGGTCCCGTGGTGCTTCGCACGTCGACTTCGGGTCTCGGTGCAAGCCGGAGAGCTCACGGAAGTCTAAAGTTTTCGGCACGTGGTCGAATCTTTTGAAAGGCTTACCCGGCTCTTTCCGTCCATTCTGAGAGTCAGTCAGAGGCCGGTGCGGCGGTCTATTGACGACCGGAGGCTCCCATGGGTGTTGCGATGAGGGTGGAGGGCACAGAACCTTGCCTTAGCACTCCCTAATAAAGCCTCTTGTGAAGAGAGCAGACCTCGCGCACCGCACGACCGGCTCTGGGAGTCGTTGGGCCGCTATCTGTGAATAGTCGGGTCCTCCTCTGCCACCCGGCCAAGTGCGATGGCTCTGCCGCCCTGCGGTGCTTGTCACGCAGGTATGGGGCACACGATGCTCGTAACAGCAAATAAAGGCGGCTCGGGACCTGCAGGCGAAAGGGGTCCCGTGGTGCTTAGCACGTCGACTTCGGGTCTCGGTGCAAGCCGGAGAGCT
>NW_027311049.1:0-36852 GCF_047496795.1 Chiloscyllium punctatum | reverse complement strand
CTTCTTCACTGTCCACTTTCCCACCAGTTTCAGTGACACCCAAAACAATTACTTACCAGGAAACCAATATTCCCATCCAAACCATTTATCCAAATCACAAACAACAGGGGACCCACTCCACCGCTGGTCACATGCCTCCAGTCAGAAAAACAACATGTCTCCCATCACCTTCTGTCTCCTCCCATCAAGTAACTTTTTTTATCCAGTTCACTAGCTCCTCCTGAATGCCATATCCTTTTTACACTGATCTGAGCTTATTACCCAGTTTACCAGACAGAACACAGAACACAGAACAGTTCAGCACAAGACCCTTTGGCCATGATGCTATGCCAACCTTTTATCTGGTTATAAGATCAAACTAGCCAACATACCCTTCATTTTACTATTATCCATGTGTCTGTCCAAGAGTCTATTAAATGTCCCGAATGTGTCTAATTTTACTACCACCACTGGCAGTCCATACAACCGCCTACTATTCTCTATCCTCTTATCCATCTTTCAATCTCCTTAAAATTATGCCGCCTTGTAATAGACATTTATGCCATAGGAGAACGGGTCTCTGATTATTCACTCTCTCTGTGCCTCTCATCACCTTGTTCACCTCTACCAAGTCACCCCTCCCCCTTCTTCACTCCAATGAGAAAAGCCTTAGCTCCCTCAACCTTTCTCCATAAGAAATGCCCTCCATTCTAGGCAGCATCCTGGTAAATCTCCTGTGTACGCTCTCGAAAACTTGCACATCATTCCTGTAAAGATGGGACGAGAACTGAACACAATATTCCAAATGTGGTCTCACCAGGTCGCTATAAAGATGCAGTAAAACCCAACAGCTCTTGAAATCAATCCCCTTGCTAAGGAAAGCCAACACAACATATGACTTTTTAACAACCCTATCAACGTGTGTGGCAGCTTTGAGGGATCTATGGACATAGACCCCATGATCTCTCTGTTCCTCCACAATGCCAAGTATTTTGCCTTTTAACGCTGTATTCTATATTCAGAATCGACCTTCCAGAATGAATCACTTCACACTTTCCCAGATTGAACTCCATCTGCCACTTCCAGCCCAGCTCTGCGTCCTGCCAATGTCCCATTGCAACCTACAACAGCCCTCCCACATTACCCACCACTCCATCAACCTTCGTGTGATTGGCAAATTTACTAACCCACTCTCCAACATCCACATCCAAGTCATTTACAAAAATCACAGAGAGCAGAGTCCCAGAGCCGATTGTTACAGAACCCCACTGGTCACTGAGCTCCAGGCTCAATACTGTCCATCTGCTGCCATACTCTGTCTTCTCTGAGCCATCCAATCCTGTATCCAGACAGACAGATTTTCCTGCATCCCAATCATCCTTCTTTTCTGAATGAGCCATCAACGTATTCTGTCATATCCTCAAAGAACTCAATAAGGTTTGTGAGGCATGAACTGCCCCTCACAAACCCATGCTGACTGTCTTTAATTTAACTATGGTTTTCCAAGTAGTCATAAATCCTTTCTTTAGAGTCCTCGCCAATAATCTGCACACCACAAACATTAGACTAAATCTGTAATTCCCAGAATTCTACCTCTGTAATATGGTCCAGACGCTACAAATCTTCTCTCCTCTACCATGTTCCCCAGAAGGGCACTGGAGGGTGGTGGGGATTACAGAGTCAGGGACGGATATCAGGACAGGAGGATTTTGCAGACATTAGGAGGGTTGCAATGCCAAAAGGAGGCTTCAGTAATTGTGAGGTTTCGTGGTGATGAAGGTATTTCAGGCGGGAGGGAAGGAGGATTGTAGGGAAATGAGAGGTTTCACAGTTTATGTGTTTCCTTAAGACTTCAACAGGTTACTGAGTCGGGGAGGTTTAAGCACTGGAGGTTGTTACATAAACATGGTTTTGGTTGCAATGGCAGGAAGAGGATTCAGGAAGCTGGAGAGTATGGGGTCTGAACGAGGTTACACAAATGGGAAGAGTTGTCAGGAGGGGAGGTGTTTACAGAGACAGCAATGGTCTGATTTGGAGCAGAGGACCCAGATTGGGAGGGGTGTGGGGACTGGAGGTGGTTTCCCAGGGAGGGAGGACCATAGAGCCACAGGAGGTTACAGAAATGTGGAGAGCTGTGGGGCTGACGGGTTCATGGAGTTGGGAATGTTGGGAGGGATAGAGAAGTTTACAGGGATAAGGATGTTTGTAGGCCAGGACTGGATTACACAGACAGGGACTGTTTTAGGGAGCTGAGCAGATTACAGAGATAAAAAGATGTGTATCATCTGGCGGAACAAACAGAGATATGGAGGGTCATCGTGACTGAAGATGTTTATAGAGATAGGAAGGCTTAGGTTCTGGATGTTACTTAGACATGGAGGCTGCGGAATCTGGATTCTTTTTTTGAGATTGAGTAGCACGTTTGGTTGGAGACAGTTTCACAGATAAGGGACCATAGCACAAACAGAAGGAAGTTCCTGCGGTAGGGAGGGTTCGAGTGGAGAGTGATGTTTACACAGATGGGGGTAAGAGCTGGAGAAGGTTATGGAGATGAGTAAATGTTTGGAGATACAGGAGGAGCTTACATTGACAGGGTGGGTGATAGTGACGGGAGGATGTTACATTGTTAATGAGTCTTGCAGTAACAGGACTGGGAGGGGTACAGGCATTGGAGTGGGATCTACAGGTCTGGAGTGTTGCAGAGACCTGAGAGGATAACACAGATAGGGATGGTGGTAGGGTCTCCACAGACTGATGGCGTTTTAGGGACTGGAAGAGGTTTGGTCGATAGGGAGGGCTATAAGTGCTGCAGGAGCTTATGGAGAGTTGAAGAGTTGGAGCAGTTCACAGAGGGAGGGTTCTCCAACAGGAGTAGGTCACAGATAGTGAGGGTTGTGTGGTCTGAGAAAGTTAAAGAGAGGCGAGTTTTCGGGACTGGAGGATATTACACTTAAAAGGGCAGTTGAAGACACTGTAGCAAAAAATGCATGGAGAAGGTTACACAGATAGGGAGGTGAGTAGGGACTGAAGGTGAATATACAGACATGGAGGGTTGTATTGTTAGATGGAGCTGAGAGGGATAGGGACTGGTGTAGGGATTTACACAGATAGGGAAGGTTGTGTTTTTGGAGAAGGTTACACTGATACAGACAGTGTTAGGGAGTGTTTAGTGGACTACAGAGGAGCTCAGAGAGAATGTATTATGGGGAGTGGAGGAGATTACAGACACAGAGATGGCTGTCGGGTTGAAAAGAGCTTCTACAGATCCTCGGTGCTGTAGGACTGGAGGGAGGTTACAATAAAAGGGTTACCTACACTTAATGACTTTTTTGATAAAGAGAAAATCTCAGAACGGGATTGTCAAAAGGAAGTATAGACAGTCCAGATGGGTTTACAGAGATATAAAGGTTTTTGGGTTTTCAGGATGGAACAGTGATTGGGAGTGATGTAACAAATGGCAACAGTTATAGGTAGGGTTCTAAAAGCAGGAAGAGGTGACAGTCATACCAATCATGGTAAGGACTGGAGAAGCTTACATCAGCAAGGAATGTTTTAGAAACTGTTGGAGATTACACATATAAGGAGAGTATTGGGGATGAGCTGTAAATGTGTTGCTGGAAAAGCGCAGCAGGTCAGGCAGCATCCAAGGAACAGGAGAATCGACGTTTCGGGCATCAGCCCTTCTTCAGGAAATGATTTTCAGCTCTGATCTCCAGCATCTGCTGTCCTCACTTTCTCCTCGAGTATTGGGGATGAGGCAAGGTTCAAGAGACAGGGATGGTTGACAGGACTGGACAATAAACTGAATAGAATCTCCACAGTCTGGAAATAGGCCATTCGGCCCAACAAGTCCACACCAACCCCTCTAAAGAGCATCCTAACCAGACCCATCCCTCTCCCTGTCCAATAAACCCTGCATTCCTCATGGTGAACTCACCTAAACCACACTTGCCTGAATACTACAGTCAATTTATGACAGCCCATCCACGTATCATGCAAATGTTGGGCTATGGCAGGAAACCAGAGCACCCAGAAGAAACCCACACAGTCGGGGGGAGAACATGCAAATTTCACACAGAGAGTTGGCCAAGGCTGGAATTGAAGCCAGGTTCCAGGCACAGTGAGGCTGATTATACAGAGCACTGCAGAGATTAGACTAGGTCACAAAGTTCACAAGGGTTTATTGGAACAGGAGGAAAATATAGTCAGGAACAGGATAAGTTTACATAGATGGTGTCCATGAGAAGGACTGGAGGAGGTTAACGCAATAGGGAGGGTTGTGCATTCTCTCGACAATTAGAGGTAGGGACGGTTTGGGAGACTGGATGAAGTTAGTCATACTCAGAGTTGTACACACTCTGAGTAATGGCAGATGGAGTTTACATCTGATCACTGTGAGAAGTCTCATAAGCGAAGGATATACATCATGAAGGGTAGGTCCTCCTGGAGAACTGAGTAACACCGGGACCTTGGTGGGCAAGTCCCTGGACGTCTGAAGGTGTCAGCACAGGTTGACAGGGTGGGGAAGGCACCTGAACTGGGAGCAGGAGGGGGACCCACATCCTGATTGGGCGAATTGTTAGAGCTGCTTGAGAGGATATAATCTAATCTGGCAGGGTGTTGGACCTTAAACAGTCATAAGGCCAGAAAGAAGATTGAGGTTGGTGCACAAGTTAAAGACAGCAATTTCCGCAGAAAAGGCAGGCAAGAACATAGCAGGGAATGGGGGAGGGGGAACCGATGATTAAACTGCATTTATTTCAATGCAAGGGGCCTGCCAGCTAAGGAAGATAAACTCAGGGCATGGATTGGAACATGGGACTGGGAGATTATAGTTATTACAGAAACATAGCTGAGGGAGGGACAGGACTGGCCGTTCATTGTTTCAAGGTGGAGATGCTACAGGAAGCATCGAAGGGGAGGCAAGAGAGGACGCGTGGTGGTGGGTTTTCATTACATGAATCATTACATCGGTACCTAGAGAGGATATTCCTGTGGGATCACCCAGCGATCCTATGTTAGTGGAACTGAGAAATAAGAATGGGTCATCACTCTGACACGATTGTCTTACTGACCCCGAATAATCAGTGGCAGACTGAGTTACAAACATATCAGGAGATCTCAAATATCAACCATAATAACAGGCCTGTTATGGTTGGGGTTTTTGAACTTTCCAAACCTAGACTGGGACTGCCAGTGTTCAGTGTTTGCAAGGGAGGAATTTGGTAATTGTGTTCCAGAAAACTCCCAATCAATATGTAAATGGCCTGAAAAGAGAAAGGGGCAAAACCTGACCTCCCCTTGGGAGACAAGGTAGGGAAAGGGACTGAGGTGTGAGTGGGAAAGCATTTTGCCAAAGTGACTCAAGTCTATTAGTTTGAAAATCGCGATGGAAAAGGACAGAGCTGGTCCACAGGTTCAAGTTATAAAATGGGGCCAGGAATATTAGCCAGGAGCTCTCAAAAGGTGATTGGGGAGTCTATTTGCAGGGAATGGGAAGTCTGGCAAGTGAGAATATTTTAAAAGTGAGATAAATTGAGCAATCACCACCTGTTTGTGTGTAGTTCAATGCTGACAGCATTCAGAAACACTGGCTGTCTACTGAGGGTCTGGTCAAGGAAAAGCGGGCATGTGTCAGGTATAGACAGCTGGATCAAGGGGATCCCTGAAGATCACAGGGGCTGTAGGAATACACTTTGGGTAGAAATCAGGATTGCAGAAAGTGTACATGCAGAGAATGATAAGGAGAATCCAAAAGTGATTGTATAAATATATTGAGTAAAAGAGTAACTCGAGACAAAATGCTGTCCCTTAAAGATCAATGAGACCATTGATGTGTGGAACAGCAGGATATGGGTAAGACCTTAAACACATTTTTTCTCCAGAAATTAGTGTGGACAAAGACTAAGGAACTCAGGGAACAAGAGTAATACATTAGACCACATTTGGAGTTCTCTGCAATTCCAGTCTCCCTGTTATAGGAAGGATGGTGTGAAATTTGAAAGTGTTCAGAAAAGATTTACAAGATGTTCCCAGGTTTGTTGCTGAATAAGCTGGGGTTATTTTCCCTGGAGCATCGGAGACTGAGGGGTGACCTGACAGAGGTTTATATAAACATGAGGTGTATGGATTTGGTAAACATTCAAGGTATTTTACCAGGGTTTGGAGAGTCCAAAACTAGAGGGCATAGGTTTAAGGTTAAAGGGGAAAGGTTTAAACGGCACTGAAGGGACAGCTTTTTTATACACACCGAGCTGAGAGAGAAAGTAGCAGATACTGATACTATGACAACATTTAAGAGATATTTGGATGGGGATATGAATAATAAGGGTTTAGAAGTACATGGGCCAAATGCTGGTAAATGGAATGGATTTATTTACATCTTCTGGTCAGCATCGACGAGTTGGACCGAAGGGTCTGTTTCCATGCTGTACATCTCTATGACTTGAAAAGAGTGCATGTTATAGAAGGTTTTAAAACACAAAGCTATGGAAAGCCCCAGGACCTGATTAAGTGTATCACAGAACATTGTGGAGCCCCGAGCAAAGATATTTGTACCATTGATAGCCATGTGTGATGTGCTGGAAAGGCTGGAGGGTGGCATAGTGGACAGTGAAGACGTTGTAATTGAGGATAAATCGGATGGCCCTCAGGACAACTCCATACAACCCTGTCACGGTGGACGCTGCAAGACGTGTCAGATTGTGGATATAGATACCATATTACACGTGGGAACACCTCCCACCTTGGACATGGCAGGTACTCATGTGACTCAGCCAACATTGTCTATCTTATACATTGCAGGCAAAAATGCCCGGAAGCATGGTACATTGGGGAAACCGAGCAAAGACTACGACAATGGATGAATGGGCACCACACAACAATCAACAGACAGGAGGGTTCCCTCCCAGTTGGGGAACACTTCAGTGGTCCAGGACATTCAGTCTCGGACTTTCGGGTGACCATCCTCCAAGGTGGACTTCGGGACAGGCAGCAGAGCAGAGGCTGATAGCTAAGTTCAGTACCCATAGGGAGGGCCTCAACTGGGACCTTGGGTTCATGTCTCATTACAGGTGATCACCATTGCACTACACACACACAGATATTCCTACAAACACACACACTCTCACATACACATGGACACAGGTACACACAGACGGGCACACAGACACCCACACACACTCCCACACTCACACATTCACCCCCTCACAGACTTAAGACACTCTGCACTCACTACATACACACTTTCTCACACTCAACCCTCACCCCAGACAGACACACACAGACAGACAAAGACCCACAGACACACATATTTTGAGGGGTGAATTTGTACTTGCAGGATTACATTGTACTTTGCTCAAAAACTGCATGAATTTATGTCAAACTCTTATCTCACTTTTTAGATTAGAATCAATCTAAACATCAGGGCCTAGACAGAGAACACAGGGGGCTAACACCTTCACATATTGTCTAGCTATCACCATTGTTAACAGCTAACCCGAGAATACAACTTTAAAAAAATGTTTTGTGATTTACACATGAAAGAAGTGAAACTATCACTGTATTCTAAACGATGAAAGGCTTAACAGACAATCAATTTTTCAATGTATAATGTCAGTTACATCACACTGTAAATTTTTGCTGTAAATTCTGTGTTACGATCGAGCCCTCCACTATCACCTGATGAAGGAGCGTTGTTCTGAAAGCTAGTGTGCTTCCAATTAAAGCTGTTGGACTATAACCTGGTGTTGTGTGATTTTTAACTCTCTTCAATAAGGTAGATTGATTTGTGACACAGAGATAAAAGAAATTTAGACACCAGAGAGACGTGGTTACTGGGCGAACAAAAGGTGGACATAAATATTCAATGGATCACAACCTTGTGGAAACTCAGGCAAAATGGGTAGTACTAACAATAATGGATAAGAAAGGCAGTACAGAAAAATCATTTGACCTCAGATCATGAAGTAGAGTCAGTCTGAATGTAAATTCTGGCTCCGACTTGCCAAGGACACAAACAGCAGAACAGTTTTAGCCACCAAACAGCATTCCATTGCTCATCACTGCATTACACAGGAACTCATTGGAATTTTTTAACAAACATTTTGTGATAATTTTGGGAAACTTCAATATTCCCATAATCTGGGACAGTCACACTAACAACAGTGATATTGGAACAGTAGTTCAGAGAATTTTTTTTTCAGTGTTTCTTTGAATAACAAATTGTGCAACTGGCTAGGGACATAACTATCTCAGAGTGATCGTTGTGTGATGTAACTGATTGAATGAGTAATGTCACCTGGAGAGGTCCTCAGGGAAATTGTGATAAAGTGCAGTTTAAAGAAATATAAAGTTTCAAAGTGAATCACAGAAAGGACATGCTACAACTAGAAACAAAAACAGCCAATGACATGGGTTTGAGAGGAGAACTGACCAACGTAAATAGGCTAAACAGACTGAAATCTGTGCCTATAAATGAACAGTGGAAAACATTTGAAAGGACAGTGTAAATCACTCAACAAAGGAACATTACACTGAAACAGACAAAACCTCAGCAAGAAATTCCCACCGGCCCCTCAATCAGGACAAAATGTATCATATTAGATTATGAGGCTTAGAAGATCACCAAAAAGTACTTAAAATCCTGAAGTGAGAGAGTGTTTTAGGAGTAAGAGTTAAAGGCATTGCAAAGGGTCTGCTAGCAGAAGTTGGGCAGTGGGAAGAGGGATCAGTGTCAGGGTTTAATGTCACAAATGGAACAGAGAGAGATGAAGGTGCCGGAGGTGGTAAGAGTGTTACTGAGAGTGGTCAGGGCCTGAACGGTGTTACAAAACAAGTACGGATTGCTGCAGCTGGAGGGGTTTGCAGAGGTCGAGAGGGACATATGTATTTTTATTTATTCATTCATGGGATGTGGGAGTCACTGTTAAATACCCAGAGGACAGCTGAGAGTTAGCCATATTGCAATGGGTCTGGAGTCACATGTTAGCCAGGCCAGGTTAAAATGTCAGATGGTCTACACAAAAGGAGGTCAGTGAACCAGATGAACTCTTCCCACTGATCAACAACGCTTTTATGGTGACCTGACCAATGTCTTGTACAGATACAACATGACATCCCAAATCCTACGCTCAATGCTCTCCCCAATGGAGGCAACCATCCCAAACACCTGCTTCACCAGCCTGTCTACCTGTGACACCACTTTCAAAGAACTGTCTACCTGCATCCCTGGGTCACTGACTGACAACACTACCCAGGGCCCAAACATTAACTGTACAGGCTCCACCCTGGTTTGTTTCACCAAAATAGAACACTTCGCATTTATCTAATTAAGCTCCATCTGCTATTCTTCAGCCCACTATCCCAGCAGTACTGTCCCTCCTGTTGTATCACAAATAACCATCATCACTGTCCAGTTTACCACCAATTTCAGTGTCACTCAAAAAACTTATTTAACTGACTTTAACAATATTCCCATCCAAACCATTTATCCAAATGACAAACAACAGGGGACCCACTCCACCGCTGGTCACATGCCTCTAGTCAGAAAAACAACATGTCTCCTACCATCAAGCCCAATTTTCTGTCCAGTTGACTAACTCCTCCTGAACGCCATAACCTTTTACACTGATCTGAGCTAATTACCCAGTTTACCATCCGACATGTAGAACACAGAACAGTACAGAACAAGACCCTTTGGCCATGATGACATGCCAATCTTTTATCCGACCATAAGATCAAAAATAAAAGTGGCAGATAGAGTTTAGTTCAGATAAATGCGAGGTGCTGCATTTTGGGAAAGCGAATCTTAGTAGGACTTATACACTTAATGGTAAGTTCCTAGGGAGTGTTGCTGAACCAAGAGACCTTGAGGTGCAGGTTCATAGCTCCTTGAAAGTGGAGTCGCAGGTAGATAGGATAGGGAAGAAGGCGTTTGGTATGCTTTCCTTTATTGGTCAGAGTATTGAGTACAGGAGTTGAGAGGTCATGTTGCGACAGTACAACACATTGGATAGGCCACTGTTGTAATATTGCGTGCAATTTTGGTTTCCTTACTATCGGAAAGATATTGGGAAACTTGAAACGTTTCAGAAAGGATTTACAAGGAAGTTGCCAGGGCTGGAGGATTTGAGCTATAGGGAGAAGCTGAACAGGCTTGGGCTGATTTCCTTGGAGCGTCAGAGACTGAGGGGTGACATTTTAGAGGTTTACAAAATTATGAGGGGCATGGATAGGGTTTGGGGTTTCCAGAACTAGAGGGCATAGGTTATGGATGAAAGGGGAAAGATATAAAAGAGACCTAAGGGGAAACTTTTTCATGCAGAGGGTGATATGTGTATGGAATGAGCTGCTAGAGGAAGTGGTGGAGACTGGTATAATTGCAACATTTAAGAGGTATTTGGATGGGTATATGAATAGTAGAGGTTTGGAGGGATATGGACCGGGTGCTGGCAGGTGGGACTAGATTGGGTTGGGATGTCTGGTCGGCATGGACAGGTTGGACTGAACTGTTTCCATGTTGTACATCTCTATGACTCTAACTTCCATACCCTTCATTTTATTATCATCCATGTGCCTATCCAGAAGTATATTAAATGTCCCTAATTTTACTGCCACCGCTGGCAGTGCATTCCAATCAGCCACCACTCTGTATGTAACGAACCTACCTCTGAAATCTCCCCTTAACCATCCACTAATCACCCGAAAATTATACCCCCTTGTAATAACTTTTTATATGAGGGTTAAAAAAATATCTCTCTCTATTGACTCTATCTATGACTCTCATCACCTTGTTCACCTCTACCAAGTCACACCTCACCCTTCTTCACTCCAATGAGAAAAGCCTTAGCTCCCTCAAACTTTCTTCATAAGACGTGCTCTCCAGTACAGGCAGCATCCTGGTAAATCTCCTCTTTACCCTCTCTAAAGCTTCCACATCCTTCCTGCAATGAAGGGACCAAATCTGAACACAACATTCCAAGTGGGGTCGAACTAGGTCTCTATAGGGCTGCAGCATAACCTCACAGCTTTAAAACTCAATCCCCAAACTAATGAAATCCCACACAATATATTGCTTCTTAACAAGCCAATCAGCTTGGGTGGCTACTTTGAGGGATCTATGGACTTGGAACCCAAGATCCCTCTGTTTCTCCACACTGCTAAAGATCCTGCCTTTAACTCTATATTCTGCATTCAAATTCAATCTTCAAAATGAATGACTTCACACTTTTCCCAGACTGAACTCCATCTGCCATTTCTCAGCCCAACTCTGCATCCTGTCAATGTTCCATTGCAACCTACAACAGCCCTCCACACTATCAACCACTCCACCAACCTTTGTGTCATTGGGAAACTTACTAAGCCCTCTTTCAATCACACATCCAAGTCATTCATAAACTCACAAAGAGCAGAGGTCCTGTAACCTCTCCCTGCAGAAAACCATTGGGCACGGAGCTCCAGGATGAATGCTTTCCATCTATCATCGCCCTCTGTCTTCTGTGGGCCAGTAATCCCGTATCCAGACAGACAGGTTTCCCTGTACCCCATGCCTCTGTACTTTCTGAACGAGCCATAAAGATGTTTTGTCACGTTCTCTAAAGATTCAATAAGACTTGTAAGGCATGACCTGCCCCTTACAAAACCATGCTGACTATCTCTAATCAAACTATAGTTTTCCAAGGAATAATAAATCCTGTCTCCCAGAGACCTCTCCAATAATCTGCACACCACAGACATAAGACTGACAGGTGTGCAATTCCCAGGCTTATCCCTATTCCCTTTCCTGAACAAGGGAATAATATTTTCCTTCCTCCAATCATCTGGTCCGACTCCAGTGGACAGTGAGGCTGCAAAGGTCATCACCAGGTGCTCAGTAATCCACTCCCTCAGTTCCTGTAGTAACTTTCAACACATCCAGTCTGGTTCAGTGACTTATCTATCCTTATCTTTTACAAAATTCTCAGCACATCCACCTTCTTAACATCCACATGTTCACGTACACCAGCCTGCTTCACGCTGTCCTCACAAACGACAAGACCCTTCTCAGCAGTGAATACTGAGGCATAGTATTCATTCAGGACCTCCCCTACCTCCTGTGACTCCAGGCACAAGTTCCTTCCACTATCCCAGATTGACCTTATCCTCACTCTGGCCATCCTCTTGTTCCTCGCACAAGTGGAGAATGCCTCACGGTTTTCCTTTATCCTTCCCAACAATGCGTTTTCATGCCCCCTTCTAGTTGCCCTAAGTCCATCTCTTGGTTCCTTCCTGATACCTTCAGAGAATCCCTACAGTTTGGAAACGGGCCTTTTGGCCCAACACCTCCATACCAACCCTCCAAACAGTATCCGACCCAGCCCCATTCCCCCACCCTATTACTCTCCATTTGCCCTGACTCATGCAGCAAACCTACCCATCCCTGAACACTATGGGTAATTTAGCATGGCTAAGGCACCAAACTGGCACATCTTTGGGCTGTGGGGGGGAAACCGGAGCACCTGGAGGAAACCCACAGGGAGAAGGCGCAAACACTCCACAGACAGTCGCCTGAGGCTGTAATCGAAATGGAGTCCGTGGTGCTGTGAGGTAGCGGTGCTAACCACTGAGACACCGTGGCACTCAATGTAACTCTCTGGAGCCCTGTCTGATCCTTGCTTCCTCGACCTTAAGTAAGCTTCCTTTTTCCTCTTGATTAGATGCTACAGTCCATGTAGACAAGGTTGACTGCTCTGCCTTCATCTATCTTTGGCCTCCTCCTCGAAGAGTCAATCCAGTTTGTGAAACGTGGTCTCCCACTCACAAAGCCATGCTGACCATCTCGAATCAGCCCTTGCCTTTGTAAATGTAAGGATCTCTTTTCTCTCAGAATCTCCTCCAACAACATCCCCATCACTGGTCTCACGGGGCTGTAATTTCCTGGCTTTTCCCTGCAGTCCTTCAGTGATGGAACAGCATTAGCCAACTTCCAGTCTTCCAACATCTTACTGTGCCTGTTGATAATATACATATTTCTGTAAGGGATACTGCAATCTCTTCCTGAGCTTCCCACAATATTCTAGGATTGACCTAATGAGCTACTGAGTATTGATCTCCCTTTATTTGTTTTAAGATTCCAGCACTTTCTCTTCTCTGTTGAGGATTCTTTCCAAGACATCACTATTTATTTCCCCACATTCCCGAGCTTCCACGTCTTTATCCACAGTAAATGCTGACAAGACTATTTTGTCTAATATCTCACCCATCTCCTCTGGTTCCACACATAGGCGACCTTATTGATCTTAAGGGGCCCTATTCTCTCCCAAGTTACTCTTTAGCCCTTATTGAAACTTGCATAAAGGCTCCTGATAATTCAAATACACAATATCCCCCATACCAGTACACCCCTCCTACACCCTGACAATTCTGCCATTTATATTAACACCAACAAATTCAATCCAACAGGCTCGTTGCTGTATCAGTCGGCATGGAGACCACTGTCACACACAGTTACTCTACTGCCCTTGCCATAAGTACATTCAATGTCCTGAATATAACCATATTGACATTCCCATCACTGTCTGGTGCCTACAAAAGAATTCCTGCTAACGGTTGCTGCTACTTGCTTATTCTCAGCTCTACTTTTCATATTCAGATCCACATGACTGTCTCATTAATGCAATAACCTCATGCTTCCTTCATAACTTGTTGGCTTTTTGCCTAGTCTGCCGATTGGGACTAGATTGGGTTGGGATATCAGCACAGCATGGATGGGTTGGATGCTGTACATCTCTCTGACTCTGACTCTAACCAAACAACCCTTCAGTATTCACTTGCCAGCGATGGTCATTCTGCAGCTACATCTCCGGAATGACAGTCCCATCATATCTGATCATTGTCATTCCATCTGCCTTATGGCGAATACAGGGAGTCATTCCTCAGTAGTGGGGGTTGAACAGATGCGTAGAGGTTACAGAGATAGGGAGGCTTACAGGGACTCGAGGATGTTAGAATTAAACAGAGTTACATCTGGTAAAGAATGTCAGTGGGACAAAGGGGTTTGGGGATTGGAGGAATTTACAGAGATAGAGGGAGCTGGATTAGATTCTGGAGATAGGGATAGGGATGGAGATAGGAAGAGGCAGGCAGACTGAGAGGCACAGACAGGGGGCTGTTTCATCTAGGAGATTATTGTGTATACTAACAGAGATATGGAAGGTCGTCGTGACTGAAGACGTTTACTGATATAAGAAGGCTTCTAGGCTCTGGAGGCTACATAGATAGGAAGGCAATAGAGAATGCCAGGTTACTGGGTTGGAGACAGTTACACAGATGGGGAGGGTTGCACAAACTGAAAGAGATTCCTGTGGTCGGGAGGGGTATGGTGTCGGGAATGAGGGTGAAATTTAACAAGATAAAGATCAAAGAATTGGAGAAGGATAAGGAGATTACAAATTTTTCACAGCTAAGGAAGGGTTGTAGGAGCTGGAGAAGATTACATAGGTAGGGACCGATGGAGAGGTTAGAGACAAATACATTGACATGGAGGGTGGTATTGATGGGAGGAGCTTACAGGGATAGACAGGACTGTCAGGGTTTACAGGGATGAAGGGATTTAGTATCTACTGGAGAAGGTTAGGGATTAGAGTGTTAGGGACTGGAGAACCTGACAGAGACAGAGACAGAGACACAGAGAATGATGTGGACTAGAGGAGATTCCAAACAGAGGAAGGATTATCGGGACTGGAGGATATTACAGAGAACACGAACACAGCATGGGCCAGGATTGATGCCTGCGATCCCCTGTGCTGTCGCATTGAGGACCAGTACGGCAGAGGTGAAAGCAGGACCCTCACAAGATGGTGGGAATGAAGCCTAGAATGTTACTATTCCTTACCCAGCTCTGTATCTATATCCGGTCTTCCAGGTCTGAAGAGAGAAGTCTACTACCTCCACCCTGTGCTGTTTACTGTGAGTGATCTTACCGGCTGCAGGAATTACTGAAGGCTCCAGATCTCCCTCTCCATCTCTCATTGGCTGACCAACCAGTTTCAATGAGGTGATGGATGAGACAGGAGTTAGGAACATCCTGATGACCTGCATGAGACAGAAATAGACAGAATGGAAAATTAGACTGATGCAATGAGTATGACACATGCAGAGTGGCACTGACTCCAGCAGAGATCTCGATAATCCCAGTCTCCATCCCTTGCCTGTGCTGCTGCATCTCTCTGGAATGGACAATTCTGTTGACTCAGGATCTCAGACCATCTGTAAGAGGGAGAAATGCTGACAGAGACAGTAAATAGACTGACACAACGAGGGACACCACATGGAGTCATACTGAGTGATAGCACATTATTAGATTTTGTATTAACAGGGAATTGTTTGAATTTGTAACAAAGATACTGGGATAATTGTGAGGGGATTCAACCTTCCTATCTCATCATCTCTTTGGCAGTGGCTCACAGATGAGGCTGACTCTCTCCCACTCTCAGTGGGGGTGGGGGAGTCTGGAGTTGGCTGTACAGACTGATATGGCCTTCCACAGACTCTGTTACACTTGAGGCAGAAGGTGGACATGGAAAGGGGGTGGGTGGGGTGTTGATATGACAGCGCACTCCTTGTGCTGTTTTCTCCTGGATTCCCGTTTTCCCCACAGAAAGTCCCGAGGTGCTCGACACCTTCACAATGCTCCTTCCCCACTTCAGACGGTCCTGGCCGATTTGATTAGGAGATGAAATAAAAACGATCAATTCTGAAGTAACCAACATGGAGGAGTGCAGTAGGAACAGGAAACATTGTCAGTGTTTAATCAGAGTAGCGGAACAGGGAGAATTGAAGGTGCTGGAGGTGGTGAGAGTGTTACAGAGAGGGGCAAAGGCCTGAACAACATTACAAAGCCAGTACGGATTGCTGCAGCTAGAGCTGTTTGCAAAGGTAGGGATAAACATCTGTATTTTTCATTGATTCATTCACGGCCTAAGGATGTCACCGGTTGGACCAGCATCTATTGCCCTCCTGCTAATTGCCCAGAGGCAACTCAGAGTCAGCCATATTGCTGTGGGACTGGAGTCACATGTGAGCCAGACCAGGTAAGAATGTCAGATGTCCCTCCCTAAAGGACATACGTGAACAAGTTGATTTTTTCCAGATAATCAACAATGCTTATACGGTGGCCTCACTAATGTCCTGTACAGATACACCATGACATCCCAACTCCTACTCTCAATGCTCTGCCCAATGAAGGGTAACCCTCCCAAACACCTGCTTCACCAGCCTGTCGACCCGTGGCGCTACTTTGAAAAAACTGTATACCTGCCTCCCTGGGTCACTGATTGACAACAGTACCCAGCCCGAACATTATTTGTACAAGTCCAGCCTGGTCTGCTTTACCACAATACAACATCTTGCATTTCTCCACCTGTTATTCCTAACCTCACTGGTCCAGCAGTACTGTTGATCCCATTGTACTCTTCGATAATCCTCTTCACTGTCCACTTTATCACCAATTTCAGTCTCACTCACAAACTTGCTAACCATGACTCCTGTATTATCATCCAAACTGTTTATATAAATGATGCAGAACAGTGACCCAGCACCGAACCCCATGGCACACCGTTGGTCACAGGCCTGCAGTTTGAGCAGCAACCCTCTATGAACATGCTCTGTCTCCTACAGTCAATCCTGTTTTGTATCCAGTTGGTGAGCGCTCCCTGGTTATGTCTGATCTAAACTTACTAACCAGTCTGCCATGCAGAACCTTGTCAAAGGCCTTGCTAAAGTTCATGTGGACATCGTGTACTGCTGTGCTTTGACCTCTCACTTGTCTATCTCCACACTCAGGATTGAGGCATTATTTCCCGTGCACAAAGCCATGCTGATGATCATTAATCTGTCCTCACCTTTCCAAATGCACGATGATCGTTTCTCTCAGAATCTCCTCCAACAACTTACCACCCTGCCATCAGTCTCACTGGTCCGTAGTAGCTGTCGATGATACAAATATCTCTGGACGGGGCCCTGTAATTTCCTCCCTCGCTTCTCACAGGTGCTGGGATATATCTGACCAAGTCCCAAGGTTTTATCTAACTTTTTGCATTTTAAGACATCCAGCACCTCCTGTTCTCCAATGTGCACTCTTTTCAAGACATCACTATGTATTTTTCCAAGTTCCCTAGCTTCCATGTCTTTCTCCACAGTAAATCCGAACACACAATTTTTGTTCAGTATCTCACCCATCAGCAATGATTCCACAGAGACAGCCTCATTGATCTTTCAGGGGCCCTATTCTCTCACGAGCTAAGTTTTAGCCCTTGTTGAAACTTGACAAAATGCTTCTGAAATTTCAAATATCCCTCTACCGCAACTAGCCTCCCCCACCCTTATCTATTCTGCATTTATGGTCACACCAAAATATAGAATCCAACAGATTTAAAAATATTCCCCTTTTATAAAATCATACATCTCCCATCGTTTCTAAGCATCCAGTTATCATTTATTGTCATATCCTTTATAACACATTCCAGCACGTTCCCGACTTACTGACAGGCTAACAACGTTTGGTTTCAGACTGACTGCACAAAGGATTTTGGGAATCCTTGTGAATCAATCTGAAAAAAGGTAGCTTACAGGATCAGCAGGTAATCGAGAAGGCAAAGGGAATGGTGTCTAAATATATGGAGGGCTTGCTAAAATGATGCAAGGTACAAGTCAGACAACACCTAGATTATAATGAACAGTATGCGTGCCCTAAGGAAAGACATTCTTGCGTTGGAGGCAGGCCAGGGAAGGTTCACTCGGCTGATCCTGGAGATGGCGGGATTTTCCAATGAGAAGAGGTGGAGTAGATTGCCCTTGAACCTATTGGGGTTTTGAAAAAATGGGGAAGAAATTGAATGAAACATCCAGGATTCTGAGGGGCTTTGACAGGTTAGATGCCGGGAAGTTAGAAACTAGAACAGAAACTCGAAGAGTAATAGGCCCTTCGGCCCACCATGGCTGTGCTGACCATGATGCTATTCTAAACTAATCCCATCTGCCTGCACATGGGCGATATCCCTCTATTCTCTGCCTGTTCATGTTTCTGTCTAAATGCCACTTCAAAACTTTGCTCTCATTGCCACCTCTCCCACCTCCTGAGCAGCTTCCACCCTCTCGGTAAAGAAACCTGGCCTCATTCATCTCACTTAAAACTTCTCACTCTCACCTTAAACCGATGCGCCCTAGTATTTGATATTTCGACATTGGAAGAAGGATTACAACCATCCACACTATTCACGCCTTTCCTAATGCTATATACCTGTACCAGGTCACCCCTCAGTCTCCAATACTCATGCAAAACAATCCAACAGCGTCCAACCTCCTTACAGTAAACACATTCTCATCCAGGCAATATTCTGCCAAACCTCTGTTGCACCCTCTCCAAAGCCTCCACATCCTTTCTGTGGTGTGTCGAAGAGAACGACATGCAACCTTCCAAACATGAACGAATGAAGTTTCATTCAGTCACAACATGACATGCAAACATCTGTACTCAATACTGTGACGAATGAAGGGAAACCTACCATAATCCTCCTTTACCACCACATTCTGCTGTGTTGTTATTTTGAGGGAGCTATGGATTTGCTTCCAATGTCTCTCTGTTTATCAATGTTTCCAATTAGTCAATTAGTGTCCTTCTCTCTTCCATTTGGCTTCATAAATGCATCACTTCACACCTGTCCTGATGAAATTCAATTTGCCACATCTCTGCCCACCGTTCCAGCTGATCTACATTCTGCTGCAACCTTGAACACTCTTCCTCACTATCCACAATTCCCCGAACTATCCCTAATCATTACATGCCTTTCCAAATGTCGTCTGCAAAATTTCCACTCAAACTGCTGACCTTTTCATCTGAATCACAGATTATAAATTACTCACAGACATCGTAGCACTGATCCTTGTGAAACATCATTGGCCACAGACGTCCAATCAGAAATTGACCACTCCATATGCCTCTGTCCACTATCACCAAGAAAATATTGTATCCAACTTAACAACGAGCATGGATTGTGATTTGATCTTCCAGATCCCCCTTGCTATTTGGAAGCTGTCCATTCAAAATGACTCTATATTTTGATTCCCAGATTAAATTGGCTGTCTCACTAATGCACTGGCTGCGTCCTTTCTTCACAACAAAACGGGACCTTGTTTGGTTTTTTGCTGATCCTGCCTAAATCACTACAATCCCTCAATAATCACATTGCTATCATGATCATTCTGCAGCCACACCTCCACAATAACAATTCGATCATAACTGTTCTCTTCAGTTAATGCTGTCATTCCATCTTCCTTGTTGCAAATGCATGGCGCGTGTCACCGAGAGAGGGCCTTGGAGGGATGGTTAGAGGTCACAGAGTGGGAGAGATGTTTGGGGGCGCGACAATGTTGCAGGGTTAAACATAGTTACAGTTGCTACAGAATGTCCGCAGGAGAAAATATTTTATTGTTTGGAGGAAGTTAGAGAGATAAAGCGTCTTTGATTAGATTCCAGAGATAGGGATGTGTGTAGGGTTGTGGATCGTTATATGGACTATGTTGATCAGGGTGTAGAAACATTCACAGGATTCAAGGATGTCGTACATTTAACAACAGTTGTGGGATCTGGAGAATATCACAGTGATAGGGAGGATGGTATGGACTGGAGAATATTACAGGGAAAGGGTGGGTAGTATGGACTGGAGAATGTTGCAAGCACATGGAAGATGATATAACCTGGAGAATGCTGCAGCAATAGAGAGGAGTATATGGACTGGAGGATGTTGCACAGACAGGGATGAAGTTGTAGACTGGATACAGTTAGAAGGAGAGATGAATTTATGCACTGGAAGGTATGTCAGAGAGAGTGAGTGGTGTGCATGCTGCAAGATATGACAGGGATAGGGAAGCTTGTAGAGACTGGAGGAGACAGTGATAGAGAGTCTTTTGAGAGACCAGATTCACTTATGAGCATAGGATGTGCTACAGTGAGCAGAGCCTTTTGCAGATAGAAACGAGGACACAATGGCCACAAAACAGTCACACCTATATATAGGTATATAGGAACTGAAGGATGTGAAGAGATTACACAGGCTAGGAGTGATGTATGCAGTGGAGGAGATTAACCCGATAGGAAAAGTTTTAAAGACTCATTAATGTTAGGAAATAATGGGAGTTGCAATGGTGAGAGCAGGTTTCAACAATTCGGAGGATATAGACCTGAAAGAGCTTTGACAGATAGCGATGGTGCAGTAAAGGGAATTGTCGTGTCTTCCCTTTCATAAGCAATCCATTAGCACTTAAAATAGCCTGTTTGACATGTGCATTATCTCTCGACCATTCATTAGACAGCACTGCAAATATTAAATGTACAATTTACAATTTTTAAAAGACACTTTTTAAATGTACAATTATACCACCTTCACCACTTCCTCTGACACCACTTTCTGTAAACACATCACTCTCTGCGTGAAACATTTGCCCCTAAGTTTCGTTCTAAATTATTCACTGCTCGCATTCTTCCTATGCCCTCTTGTTTTTGACTCCTTATCCTGGCAAACAGACTATGACTATTCAGACTATTTATGCACACGTCTTTTTTTTTGGCTTGCACACATTGCTGAGAGGAGAAACACTGAGGGAGAGAGAGAGCTGAATAGGCCACTCCTTCTCGGGCAGATCACATTTTCTTCCTCTCTGAGTTGAGTCACACAATAATATCATCCTCACCCAAAATGGATCATATGAGGTTTCCTTGTACATTGTCCAAACTATTTCTACATCACATTCCCTGCTCCATGTGGGTACATCGTTACTGTTTTATCCTTAGCAGAAAATAGTCAATTTGAAATATATTTATATGTGCCTGCGTCATTTACAAATTTTGAAATGTTTATGCATTCAGAGTACCTGTGTCAAAATGAGGGCATCTTCTTTTTTTAACAAAAGCAGAAATTGTTGCAAAAACTCAGCAGGTCTGAGAGCATCCAGATGCTTTTCAAATGTTGTAATTGGACCAGCGTCCACCACTCCCTTTGATAGCTCATTCCTCGACGTGAAATGGTGCCACTTAGGCCTCTTCCAAATCTTTCCCCTCTCACTTTCAACCAATGACCTCCACATTTGGCCGCCCCTACCCTGGGAAGAAACCTTGACTACTCACCCTGTCCATGGCTATTATGATTTTATAAACTGCTACTGCTACGAAATGTGTTCCCAACCAACACGAATGGCTGTTCTCTCAGTCTTCCATGGGCCTAAATTCTGAAAGTCAATACTGACACCTCTTCCTTCTCTATCAAGGCACAGGTCTAACACCATTTACATCAGTTTGTGTAGACGTATTGTGAAATATCTCTGTGGAATTTGTACCTGAAACTTTGTGCCTGGAGATAGGGACATGAGCCCCACTCAGCAGTAGTCCCGAAAGCTACAACATGATTCTCCTGTGTGTTCCGCAGACTGTCTTGACATGCTGTGACACACCTCCGCAATAGGCAAGACTTGAATCCAGACCGTTTGGTCCAGAGCTAGGGACACTACCACAGAAGTTTGGATTTGGAATCAAATCCAGTTTTCTGGTTCAGATCCACGTGTACTACCATGCAACAAGATCTAAATTATGCCCAGACTTTAGGTGATATTTTAGGTGCCAGCTTTCAGCTCGGTATGGGATTTCTTAAAATCTGGTTAACATTACTGAACTACACAAAATGTTTTTCATTGTTAAACAAATGCAAGGTATTTGTATCAAAATGGGAGGTTGAGGGGTTGGTAGCTTTCCTTAGTCAGTGTGGGCGACACAGAGAGATTCAGTGAGGCCAACGTTCACATATTTACCGCTCAGTTGTTTAAGGAAGTCATGGATAGCTTAGGCATTTAGCACTTCAAATCAAATGCACCCCATCCTGAATCGCAGGGAGCATTGAAAGTTAACATCAGACACTGAAGACCATGTTAACAGTGTACTGTCAGGATTGGCCAAATGATTGGGATAAAGGTGTCCCATTAAATTGCTTATCATCGAAGATGTCACAAATCAATCTCATCAATTTACTTCCTTGAGTTAATGTTCGTACATGAAGTGAGAGGTCCTTTGAAATTGATTAAATATAAATTGGCAGGATCGAAGTCAGAGGTCTCACACTTGGATTATGTATGTGAAGTGAGGAAGAAATTAAACTGAGTCGGTGAGTTAGCTAAACAGCACCTGAAGTGGGCACGGCATAGAGTAAAGTAGGTGGGGTTGACGTATTAGTATTGCCAGCAATGGTAGGAAATCCCTTCAAAGCCAGGTTTAGTGGCCCCTTTCAAATTAAAAAAAAGTTGAGTCAATTAAACTATGTGGTAGATATGCCAGATATGACAAAACCGTTATCGAGTATGTCATGTGAATGAATAATGCTCCAACCACAATTAAGACACAGGAACAGAGTTGTGGTCAGATGTACAAATTGTGCAGCTTATCTGTATGATGTAGTGATATTTAGCAAGTGATTGAAAGCTCACATGTTACAGTTGGCAGAGCATGTTGAACGATTACAAGAAGCAAACTTGGTAATAAACTTAAAGAAAACAGAATTCGTGAAGGCAGAGGTGACGTTCTTGGGACATTACATTGGACATGGGAGGTTGATCCCATGGAACACAAAATTGAAGGGCTTTGAGGAATTTCCACGACCATCCTCGAAGAAAGAGGAGCTTTGGTTTTTGGAACTGAGTGGATTCTATCAGACGTTTGATGCATACTTCAGCAGCGTATTGGCACCACTGCTGGATTTATTAACGAAGATCACAGAATTGTGGTGACAGAACAATGCCGGGGGCATTTAAGAATTTTAAAGCAGGTTTAGTCACCGCACCAGTTTTATCTGCACCAAATATTTTGAAACTCTTTGAAAATTGTGCCTGATGCTCGGGATATAGGGGTCGGACATGTATTGATACAGAAAGTTGATGATGGAATTGAATGGCCAATTAGCTACTTGTCGAAAAACTCAATATCCACCAGAAAGAAAAATATAAAATTTCATTTATAGAAAAAGAATGATTTAGATTCGTACAGGCATGACAATATTTTAATGGTCACATGACAAATTGTCGGAGATGGTTGTAGACAACAATAACAATCCTTTCGTATTTTGGAAATAGTTAAAAAGAACAGAATATGAGACTATTTCATTGGAGTCTCATGTTACCAACTTTGAACTTAAAATGCATATGCTGTGGGTCCTAAAAATGTGATAGCAGATGTGTTATCGCGGCTTTAAAGGAAAAAGTGTAGATAAAATTTGACTCATTGGAGTGCTATATGTGTGTGCAGAATTAATATGAATGGTATAACTGAGATTAATACTTTGTATTTCGTAAAAATCAGAGGAAAAAGTTCCATTTCTTTCTGAACAGGTGAAGTGTTCTGAAGCCGAAAGCAAGACTGGTCACTTTAAGACAGAACGGATTTTGCAGAATAGAAAGTCTAGCCAAAGATGCCAGCTAAAGGGCAGGTTGTTCCACATTAGCTGGGAACTAGAAACCTGAGTTTTGGTTGCTGTTTTAACAATAATTCAAATACAACCAAAGAGTTTAAATAACGCTCAGGATATGAGAAGTCAACAGAATTTGAATATTATTGTTTGTACACCTGGAAAGCAATGAAATGATGAGAATTATTGTAACATGGGAAGTACATAAACCCAACATTTTGAACACTAGAGGGAGAGATACTGCCATCCAACAACAGAGTAACTGTTGTAGAGCAGGAGTGCTAACTGGCCATCTCAAACACTCTATCAAAGATACATGTTAATGTAAAACCTACTTGCAGTAAAAAAAAATGACCCAGGGAGATCAGCAACTGGAAGAGTGAACACAGCGGTGCGGGGGGAGACTGTGTGGTCTTGAGGTTGTACTGTTTAATATGTGGGTTTTTGGAACAGCATATTTTTACAGAGTTGGAGTCAGATAGTAAGTAGTTAAGAAAAGAGGGGCTTGTGTTTGTGAACAGTTGTTGTTTAGTGTTCAAAATTAAAGATAAGAAACTAACTTGTTAATTTTTGTGTAAATAGTGGAATGTAGGAGATCTGTGTCACTCATATTTTAACAGATTACGAGCTGAGGCGAGCTTTTCTGGGTGTGTGAATTTGATTAACAGAGGGGTTCGACTCCACCTTGTAAATGTCCATCCACGCTAACCCTATTTCCCTGCAGTTGGCCCATATCCTTCGAGTCCTTTCCTAATCACATATTTATCCAAATGCTTTTGAAATGTTGTTAACGTACCACCTTCAACCACATCTGCTGGCAGCTCATCCGTGTACCATCCTCTGTGTAAAGAAGTGGCCTCTCAGTTTCCTTTTTATTCCTTCCCCTCTAACCTTAAACTCATCGCCTCTAGTCCTCGATCCTCTAAACCTTGGAAAAAGACTGAGAGCATTCAACCATCCATATCCCTCATGATCTTATACAGCTCTATAAGGTTCCCCCTCAGTCTCCTACACTCGAAAGAAAAAGTCCTAATTTGTTCAACCTCTCCCTATAACTCAGACCACTGGGTCCTGACGACGTCCTTGTTAATTTCTTCTGCACTCTTTCTAATTTAATAACATCCTCCCTATAACAAGGTGACAAAACTGAACACAATACTCCAAGTGCGGCCTTACCAAAGTCCTGTGTAATAGCAACATAAATTCCCAACTTCTATACTAAGTGTCCTGCCTCATGAAGGCCAATGTGCCAAAAGTCTTTTCCCTGCCCTGTCGACCTGTGTCTCCACTCTCATAGAACAGTGCACCTGAACACAAAGGTTTTTCTGCCCACGACACCCCTTAAGGCCCTCCCATTCACCATGAAACTCCTACCTTGATTTGAGCTTCCAAAGGGCAAGACCTCACACATCTACACTACATTCCATTTGCCATTTCTCGGCCCACTTCCCCACCTGATTAAGGTCCTGCTGCAATTTCCTCACTGATCACGATAGCACTTATTTTAGTGTCATCTGCATACTTACCAATCATGCCTTGTACATTCTCAAACAAATCACAGATGACAAACAGCAATGGACCCAGGCTCCAGTCTGAAACGCATCCTTCCACTGAACCTTCTGCTTTCTAACATCAAGCCAACTGTGTCTCCAATTGGCTAGTTTCCCCAGCATTCCACGCGTTATAACCTTCCAGAGCAGCCTGCCATGTGGAACCTTATCAAACGCCTTACTGAAATCCATAAAGACTACGTCTACTGCTCTGCCCTCGACAACCTTTGTGGTCACTTCATCAAAGAACTCTAACAAATTTAGGAAGCATGATCTCCCACTCACAAGTCTATGCTGACTGCTCCAAATCAAACCCTGTGTAAGTAATGTGTGCAGACAATGGTATGCTGTCCTTCATTGCAAAATGATTTGTGTACATAAGTAAAGCCATCTTCCTGCAGATGTAGAGCCTTGCTGAGAGAGTATTTGAGGCACTCTCTACAGCATTGATCACCTTTGTAAGGAATGATCTCCTTACCACAGACACTTTGTGATGGTATCATGAGAATAGAGTGAAGAAGCTGAGTGTTTAATCTGTAGAGCTGTGAAAGACGAAGAAATAGTGTTGCTGAAACACGAGGAGTGGCAGCAATCACTTATTTCCAAAAGAGACATTGGCAGGGTAAGAGATTCCATACTTTACCCAGGATTGATTGGTTTGATTTATTGTCACGTGTACCTCAGTACAGGGAAAAAAAACTTTATTTATGAGCAGTGGAGGCAGATCATAGTAAGCATGGCCAGACAGATCATAGGGTGGAAATAGACTTGGACAGAGTAAGGCATATACGTTACACTGGACAGGACGTCCACTAGACAAGATCAAAGTGAACAGATCAGCATTATTTGAACTTAGAGAGTCCATTCATCAGTCTAATGTGGCTTTCCTAATAGTTTATAGGCTTAAATTAACTCTCCCCACGTTATTGTGCAGTCAGCGTGTGCACCCCTACTGAATGTCAGGTTGCTCATAATCCCCAACAGCAGCCACAATACCTTCCTTCTCTAACAGGTATCCATTCCCATCAGCTTCCGCCCTACATAGAGAACGGCAGGCTGGCTTCTAGCAGTTGGAAGATGACTTCTTGAGACTTCACATATACGGCTTTCCTCCTTACCGCGAGAAAACCACGTCAAAGTCCCACGTGTGTATCATAAGCAACGGAACCACCTGGAACAACGTGGAACAGTCTGTCTGTGCAGCCTCTGCTCCATTGTTCATCATGTTGGAGCATCAGTTAGGAGACAGTGAGGACTACCGATGCTGGAGATCAGAGTTGAGCGTCGATTGCTGAAAAAGTACAGCAGGTCAGGCAGCATCCGAGAAGCAGGAGAATCGACGTTTCGGGCACAAGACAAACATCTGGAATCAGCATCAATTACCTCATTCTGCCCCCGTGTAAGTGCATTGAGGTGGGAATGGCCTGCTACTGTTCCTGTATAAGTGACTCAAGGGACTGATTGGTTTCTTCCTCGTTCGATTGAATAAGGCCAAGGGCCTGACTGGGTTATCCCTGGTGCCTGTTTGACAGCTTGATGTGCTGACAAGTGTGTTGATGCTGCAGCTTTAAGAGGTTATTTTGTCCTGGTTTCTTTTAAGAGAGAGATTGAATGATCGTTACCAAGCTGGCTAGTTAAGACCATTTGAGCAAACAGCTAGCGAGGCCTTAGGTTTGTTTTAATACAGTCTGAATGGGTGTGGCCAGCTCTCACAGATTAGGAACACTGGGTTTTGGTTTCTTCATAAAATCAAAAACTATAGGGTTCTCCACAGAGTTGGAAGCTTCAGGGAATGTCTCCTGGATACTACTCTCTCTGAGTTTTCTCTTGATGCTGTTTTCAATTCCTGAATTTTCCTTTTTGCCAAGGGCTGTGTTTATGAGAATTTCCTATGTTGGACTAGTTCATTAGTAATCGCTCCTAGATCTATTATTCTGTTAAGTTGTCTAATAGAATTAGGTTATTCTAAATTCCTCTTTCTTTGGTTTTATTTCATCTTTTGTGTTTAAGTAAATGGTGTTTTGCTTCACACCGAGTAGTTTGGCCAGTCACATTGTATGTGGAACAGACACTTTATATTTCCTTCAAAATAAGGAAACATTCGGCTCCTGCCTTCCAATATTTTCGAGGGGTTCTGGTGTCATCCATCACACTAGACTCATTCTCTTCCTGAGTAATAGGCTGGAGGCACAGAATGGGCTGTCCCTGTTTTTCTCCAACAGTGTCAATGGACTGAATGGTTTCCTCATATTCCTGTGGAACCAGCGTGAGGCGCTGAATGAACTCTTGTTTAACAGTGGCAATAGGCAGTGCTGTTACATGAATGTTACAGACACATTAACAACACAAGTCTCAATGGAGTCTGGGTCTTGCTGCACATGGACACAGACCAGTTCAGGAGCTGACGGCGGATAAAATATTCTGAACATTGTGGAATCTTCAGTGACTATCCCCACTTCTGATCTTATGGTGGGGAGGGTGGGGGTGGAAGAGGGGGTGAGGAGACATTGATGAAGCAGCAGAAGATGTTTGTGAAGAGCTGATCCAGGACTGAGATGATGAACATCTTCCTTTGTGACATGTTTGATTCCAAACACTGGAGAGTTTTCTCTGATTCCCATTAAGTCCAGTTTTGTTAAGCCCCTTGATGTAAATAGAAGGCAACCACTGCCTTGATATCAGGATCAGTCATTTTTACCTGAACCCTTGTGTCAACCTCTTTTGTTCATATCAATAGGTCATGATATAGGAGCAGCGAGTGCTTTCTTCAAACAGGTGGTATTGAATGTCAGGATGTCTCTTCTCAAGAGTGTTGGGGAGCTAGATGACTGAAGGTATTTAATGAGGAGGTAGATGGATATTGACCTGTCAGAGAGTTGAGGGCTTTGAGGAGCTGGGCATTAAAGAGGATTTCAGACCGAGAGCAGATCAGCCACGATCTTAGTGAAGGGCAAGGCAGGTTTGGGGGGTGAACGACCCGCCCCTAATTCTGATGTTCTCCCATTCTATTATTTTCATCAATGCTCTGTCATTGCATATTGCAGTCAAGGAAAGCAGATGATTTTGTGAGCCATCCCTGGGTGAGGTATGGGGGTTGTATTCTCAGTGCATTTGGGTCTACAACATGACCAACAAATGAAGCGCAAGTTGCAGAGAGGGGAAGCTCTGTAAAGAGAGATGAGGCCTCTTTCATCCCCAACCTGGGTTTTCCAATTACATTTCCCAAATCACCTCAAAGCGTGTGCGACAGTCTTGAAGGGCCGAATGCTTTCCTCTGTTTCAAAGCACGAGGTTATAGCAGTAATTAGCCTCCAACTGCTCCTGTCTAGCAGGTTTGATGGGCTGAATGAAATACAGAAACATGGGGCTGAGGAACAGGAGTTGGTCATTAGATACTTGGAGCCATCTCCACCTGGCACTAAGATTGTGGTTGATTAGGTTGGGGTCTCATCCTCCCTTTCCTGTCATTATCCCATTATGCTTGACTCACTTCTCACTTATTTAACTAATGCAGCTTTCAATCAATGTGAACATAGAGGCACGATACATTTCCAGTGAAGAGAATTCCCACTTGAAATGTCCATTTAGAAGTATTCGTCGTCCCCCTTATAGAATCAGAGAGTCATGCAGAGCGGAAACAGACCCGGTAGTCCAATCTGTTCACTCCGATCAGATATCAAATCTGATCCAGTCCCATTTTCCAGCATTTGGCCAATATCCCTCCTCTTTCAGATACTTCTTAAATGTGCGATTGTAACCGCCTTCACCACTTCCTCTGACTGCACTTTCTGTACACACACCACTCTCTGTGTGAAACATTTAACTTCCAGTCCATTCTAACGCATTCGCCCTCTCCCGTCCAACCTATGCCCTCTTGTGAGCAGGACGTGGCTGTTCAGAATATCCATGCCCCTGCTGGTTATGTAAACCTCTATAATGTCACCCCTCAACCTCTGACACTCCAGGGGGAAAAACCTCAACATAATCAGCCTCTCGCTATAGCTCCAACTTCCAGTCCTGGAACATCTGTGTAAGTCATTTCTGCAGAAAACCGAATTGTACACTGTATTCTTAAATTGACCTCACCAACATCCTGTACAGATACAACATGCCACCACAACTCCTCTACTCAATGCTCTGACTGATTAAGGCAAAGGTGCCAAATGTGATCTGTCCCACACTGTATACCTCCTACTCCACTTTCAAGGAACAATGTACCTGCAGCTCTATGACCTTTGTTCCACAACACTCCCCAGGACCTTACCATTAGATGTATAGTTTCTGCCCTGATTTGCCTTACCACAATACAAAACGTCGTATTTATCTAACTAAAACTTCATCTGTCACTCCTTGCTCCTTTGTCCCATCTAATTGTGGTCTTGTTGTACTCTGAGATAATCTACTACACCACCTTTCTGATGTCATCTGTAAACTTACTAACTATGGCCCCAATATTCACATCTAAATCCTTTACATAAATGATGAAATGCAGTGAACTCAGCACTGATTCTTCCAGCACACTGCTGCTCACAAGCCTCCAGTATGAAAAAAATCCCTCTTCCCGTGTATCCCATGTGACTGAAACTTACTAATCCGTTTACCAATCAGAATGAAATACTAGCTATGAAGAGAGGCTGAATAGGTTAGGTTTATTTTCACTAGAAATAAAAGGATATGGGGGGTGGTGGGGACCTGACTGAGGTTTTCAAAATCATGAAGAGTATAGACAGGGTGGATAGAGACAAGCTTTTTCCCAGGTGAAGGATTCAGTAACGAGAGGTCGTGCTTTCAAGGTGAGAGGTGGAAAGTTTAATGGGGACACACGCTAAGAACTTCACGCAGAGGGTGGTGGACGCTTGTAATGCGTTGCTAGCAGACGTGGTAGAGGCAAGCACGGTAGATCCATTTAAGATACATCTGGACAGATGCATGAGTAAGTGGGGAGCAGAGGAATACAAATGCTTAGGAATTGACCCACAGGTTTAGACAATACATTTGGATCGGCTCAGGCTTGGAGGGTGAAGCGCCTGTCCCTGAGCTGTAAATTTTCTTTGCTCTTTGTTCTTTAAATGAACACCTTGCTGTAGTCCATATAGACAATGTCTACCAAACTGCCTTCATCAATCTTCTTTGTCACCTCTTCAAAAAACTCAACCAAATTATGGAGACATGATTTCTCTTGCAGAAATTCACATTCACTACCACGATCAGTCCTTCCCTTCCCAAATGTATATAAATGCTATCCCTGAGAATCCCCTCCAACAACTTACTCACCACTGACATCAGGCTCACCATAGTTCCCCGGCTTTTTGGGTCACTGTTTCCTTTTCTAGTCCCACTCCTCTACTGCTCACAACAAATGTCAAATGTAACCAGGTTTGTGATGTGGCCGATGATATCGGTCTCAGACTGGGTCAGGGTCAGCTTTAGGAACAAGTCAGGCTAGTTTCTTTAATCTGCTAAAACAACACGTCTATGATCAAGAGCGGTGTTATTCAAACTCTGATGGAAAGATGAATGGCAAACTGTTTGGAAATTGCAAATATATAATCAATATTTCCCTTTCGAAAAATACTGACACACACACATAAATGAAATCTCTGCAATTTTAACTTGAAAGAAGTTTGTCCAGATATTATTGTAACTCATGAAAAAAGGAAAAATTGCAAGATTGTCCAAAACGTTATTCTGCTTCTGAAGATGTTGTACTCACACATCTGCTAGCAATGGGATTTCATCCTGGGAGAGTTGTATTTGGCTGAATTCCCTTTGCTTTAGGCAGTGAGTAGATTCCAACGGACTCTGGTTAGAGGTCACCGTAAAGGTAGCACTGTTGTTAGCAGGACTGCCTCACATGACCAGGGACTTGGGTTCGCTTCCAGCATTGGGTGACTGTCGATGTCGAGTTTGCTCATTCACCACTTTTCTCTGTGACCTTCTAATGGGTGATCCCTTTTCCTACCACAAACTGTGTAGGTTAGGTGGGTTGGTCATGCTAAATTGTCTGTAGTGCTCAGGGGTTTCTAGGTGAGGTGCATTAGTCGGGGTAAATATAGGGGAATGGGTTGGGAAGGTCGATATGGACTTGTTGGGTCGAAGTGCGTGTTTCAAAATTGCAGGGATTGTACAAAAATAAGAATGGTAACGAAGACCGTAGAGTTTTTTTTTAGCTCGCACACATTGCTGTGATGAGGAACAATGAAGGAGAGAGAGCAATAGGCCGTTCCTTCTCAGGCAGATTACATTTTCTCCCTCTCTGAGTTGAATCACACATTAATGTCATCCTCTCCCAAACTGGACCATGTGAGGTCTCCTTCTACATTGTCCAAACTATGTCTCCATCACATTCCCTGTTCCATGTAGGTGCATCATTGCTGCTGTCATACACAGAGCCATACCCTTAGCAGAAAGTGGTCTCGGTCGATTTGAAATATGTTTCCGTGGCCCTGGGTCATTAAAAAATAAAATGTTTAATGTATTCAGAATACCTGTGTTAAAATGAATGCATTTTTACAAGAAATACAGAAATTGCTGGAAAAGCTCAGTACGTCTGTCAGCATCCAGATGTCTTTTACATGCTGTAGTCGTACATACCTCCACCACTTCTTCTGGCAGCTCAGTCCATACGCACACCACCCTCTGTGTGAAAAGGTGCCCTTTAGGCCTCATCAAAACCTTTCCCCTCTCACTTTCAATCAATGCCCTCTAGTCTTGGACGCCCTTAACCTGGGGAAAAACCCTGACTACTCACCCTAACCATGACCTTTCTGATTTTATAAACCGCTACTGCTGTGAAATGTAACTTCAATCAACACGAATAGCAGTACTTTCAGTCATCCCGGGCCGAAATTCTGAAATGCAATCCTGACACCACTTCCTTCTCCATCAAGTCACAATTCTAAATCCATTTTAATCAGTTTGTTCCGATGTATTATGAGACACTTCTGTGAGATTTACACCTCGAACTTTGTGCCCTGTGGTCGGGACACTAGCACCACTTGGCATTATCCATAAAGCTGTCACACTATTCTCTTGTGTGTTTGTTCATCAGCCTGTTCTGACATTTTGACACACCTCTGCAAAAGGCAGGACCTGAATCCAGGCCTTCTACTCCAGAGCTCGGAATACGACAACACAAGTTTAGGAATTGGAATCAAATCCAGAGCTCTGGCTCAGAGACAGGGACACTACCACCACACTACCATACCCAGATTTTGGGTCATATTTTAGTGCCCACTTTCAGCTTGGTGTGGATTTATTATAATCAGGTTACCGTTACTGAACTCCAAAAAATACTTCGTATTATTAAACAAATGCAAGATATTTGTCTCAACTGTAGGATATTGCGGGTACGTGCTATGCTATCGAAATTAACTATGCACGTCTTTTATTGCTATTATCTGTAGTCTGCAATTTTAGGGAAAGAAATCCTGCAGACACACTCTGCCCACTGAAGGGTCTCAAATGGATATTAAATACTGAACACAAGAGACGAAGGAAGAGCTTAATTTCTGGTCCTGAAACACCGATCACTATTACCAACATCGAACATGTGACTGCCCTCGTCCTAAAAACGTGAAATGATACCAGGCCGCTGATTACTGTCCAGTCTCTCCTCCCCATTGTCAGTGTCTGCAATCTGTCCCTCCTCCCCCTAACCACACAAGGCAAACTAAGCTCAGGGTCTTTGTGAAATTCAAAGCCAGAATGTGCAGGCATCCTGGAGAAGGGGAGGGAATTTTAAATTAAATGGGGAAATTGAGGAGGTGGTAATATCACTCACTGGGCTGAGGGGTGGTAGATGGAGTTCAGTTTGGATTAATGCGAGGTATTGGATTTGGTAAATCAAACAAGAGTAGGACCTATACAATTAAAAGTAGGGTCTTTGACAGTGTTGTAGAACAGAGACCAACGCTGTCAGGTATAACTCTTTACAATTTGCATCTCATATAGATAGTATGGTTAAGAAGGTATTCAACAGACTTGTCTTCATTGGTCAGACCTCTGAGTATCGAAATTGGGACGTCATATTGAGGTTGTACATGACATTGGTGATGTCTCTTCTGGAATACATTGTCCAGTCTGGTCATCCTGCCTGCTCATTCCATAGGCAAACCACCCTCTGTGTGAAAAGACTGCCCTTTAGATCACTTTTAAATGTTTCTCCTCTCACCTGCAATCTATGCCATCTAGTTTTGGACTCCCCGTACTAGAAAATACTTTGACTATTCACGTTGATATTACTGACCTTGATATTATTAAGCTGGAGAGGGTTCAGAAGAGATTAGACCATAAGACCATAAGACATAGGAGTGTAAGTAAGGCCATTCGGCCCATCGAGTCCACTCCGCCATTCAATCATGGCTGATGGGCACTTCAACTCCACATACCCGCATTCTCCCCGTAGCCCTTCATTCCCCGAGACAACAAGAATCTATCAATCTCTGCCTTGAAGACATTTAGCGTCCCGGCCTCCACTGCAATCTGCAGCAATGAATTCCACAGGCCCACCACTCTCTGGCTGAAGAAATGTCTCTGCATTTCTGTTCTGAATTTACCCCCTCTAATTCTAAGGCTGTGTCCACGGGTCCTAGTCTCCTCACCTAACGGAAACAATTTCCTAGCATCCACCCTTTCCAAGCCATGTATGTCTCTTGTACGTCCCCTTAATCTTCTAAACTCCAATGAATACAATCCCAGGATCCTCAGCCGTTCCTCATATGTTAGACCTACCATTCCAGGGATCATCCGTGTGAATCTCCGCTGGACACGTTCCAGTGCCAGTATGTTCTTCCTGAGGTGTGGGGACCAAAACTGGACACAGTACTCCAAATGGGGCCTAACCAGAGCTTTATAAAGTCTCAGTAGCACAACGGTGCTTTTATATTCCAACCCTCCTGAGATAAGTAACAACATTGCGTTCGCTTTCTTAATCACAGACTCAACCTGCATGTTGACCTTTAGAGAATCCTCGACTAGCACTCCCAGATCCCTTTGGACTTTGGCTTTACGAATTTTCTCACCGTTTTTGAAAGTAGTCTGTGCTTTTATTCTTTTTGCCAAATTGCAAGACCTCGTATTTGTTCATGTTGAATTCCATCAGCCATTTCCTGGACCACTCTCGCAAACTGTCTAGGTCCTTCTGCAGCCTCCCCACTTCATCAGTACTACCTGCCTGTCCACCTAATTTCGTACCATCTGCAAACTTTGCTAGAATTTCCCCAGTCCCTTCATCCAGATCATTAATATATAATGCGAACAGCTGTGGACCCAACACTGAACCCTGTGAGACACTGCTTGTCACCGGCTGCCATTCTTGAAAAGAACCTTTTATCCCAACTCGCTGCCTTCTCTCAGACAGCCAATCCTCAATCCATACCAGTAGCTCACCTCGAACACCATGGACCCTCACCATGCTCATCAGCCTCCAGTGTGGCACCTTATCAAAGGCCTTTTGGAAGTCTAGATAGACCACATCCACTGGGTTTCCCTGACCAACCTACTTGTCACCTCTTCAAAGAATAGATTAACCACGATGTTTCTGGGAATGGAGGGAGTGAGCTATAAGGAGAGTCTGGGTAGGCTGGAACTCTTTTCAATGGAGAGTATGAGATTAAGGGGTAACATTGCAGAGGTTTATAAAATAATGAGGGGTACAGATAAGCTGAAGGACTGATGTCTTTTCCCTAGAGTTGGGGATTCAGAACTGAGGGATATTTTAAGGTGCGAGGAAAAAGATTTACAAAAGTCATGAGAGGTAATTATTTTAGACAGAATCTGGCTTATGTGTGGAATGAACTTCCAGAGGAAGTGGTGAAAGCAGGGACAGTTACAACATTTAAAGGACATTTAGATCCGTACATTGATAAGACATCAGTTTGGATGGTGCTGTGAGCAGCAGCCCTCTTCCCCCCCCCCCCCCCCCACCGAATGTCTCCCTATTGGTTTTCACCCTCTGCTCATGCCTGCGCAATGACGTGTGGAGGCCAGTAGAGAGTGGCATTGCATCACTTTAAGCACCACAGAGACTGCCAGACCTGCTCCACACAGAGACACAAAGATACACACACAGCAATTGTTAGGACACGGCGTGAAGCTCATCTGGTAACTTAAATGAAACATAAAGAAATACTCAATTCGACTCGTAAACTGTTAAAATACGAGTGACAGAGAACTCCCAAATTCCACTGTTTAAATAAAAACATCAATTTATTTTTTTAACACTGAAAGTGAACATTTTACATTAACTATTCACAACTCTGGACCCTCTTTCTCTTAACTGCTTATTACCCGACTCCAGCTCTATAGCAATATATTGTTTCTGGGTCTGCCATCCTCTCATACCACAGGTGTTTGCAAGCTCTCAGTTCAGAACAGCATTCCCTCTCTCTTAAAGGTATAATACACACTTTCAACTTCATCACATTATACTCTGATGAATATCGATAAGTGCAGCCTATCCGGATTTCTTTTGCTCTGTGGTTTGTCAATATTTCATTTGCTCCGTCTGGTGTGTGTCAGGACTTTTGTTGTTACATTGACAGCATCCGTGGGAATATGTCAGTATTTCACTTGCTCACACTCGTGAGTATGGCAGGATTTCAGTTGTTTCATGGCGACTGTGACACTATGACAATCTCGGTGTTTGTAAATGGCACCAAACCTGGAAGAATTGTAAAGTCTATGGAGAACAGTGTGGAATGCTTAACGGGACAGTGACACGTTGGTATCGTGTTCAAGTGTATCGCAGTTGGGGATCCATGCAGAGCTGTGTGGGGTGAGGCACTTTGGTAGGAAAGACAATGAACGATATTATAAAACAGGTGCACCATTATAAAGGGGCTGCAGGATTAGAGGGTGTGTTTGAGCACAGATTATTGAAGATATCAGGACAAGTGGGGAGAGCAGTAGATTAGTTTCAGTATCTGAGCTGTTTACAGGAGGAGGTGGAGGAGGGAGTCTCCCTGCTCCCTTCCTGGGAGATGGTGGTGATGATGTATTGTGAGCCCACCCTCCTGCCCACCGAGACCGTGGGGATTCCATTTGTACCAGCTCGACACAAAAGGGAGATGGCATCAGGGCCACAGCTTCTAAGTTGTACCGGGGGGAAACGGAGCTGCCAGTGTGTTTAAAGTGCGAATTGCCCTGCACTGAACATTGCTCCTTACTCGGTTGGTGGGACGTAGATGTTTCAGAAGCTCCACACGAGGCATCCCCGTCCTCTCCAGCTCGTGCCAGGGTCCTCCCCACATGGCGGGGGGAGGGGGGGGGAGTGAATGAATATCAGGCACACCACCACCCGGCTTGGCCCTTTCTGTCCTATTCCAGGCTCTTTCTCCTGGAATGGGAGAAAGGGAGGGTGGGAGGGTGGGGATGGGTGGCCCTGCTGTTAGTGCTGGTGGAGGTGGGGATAATGGCAAATGGTGAGGTTTTCAGAGGGAGTCTGTCGACAGTGTTGTACCCATGCAGTGTAATTGATGTGGGGGGTAAAGTGGACGGGGTAACAGAGAGAGATAGAGATAGATACATAGAGAGAGAGACAGAGAGAGACAGAGAAACAGAGAGAGAGAGAGTAAAGGTGCTGCATGCGGCAGCGAGAGTGGTGGAGCATGAGCCTTGTTAGGTAGTCGGTGCTATAACAGATATACAGTGAGTGTGAGGGAGCAGAGAGAATAAGGTGATCCTTATACTGACAGAGTGGGGAAGTTTATTGATGCTTGTCCTGTATTGCTGTACATTTCTTCAGACCACAGATACTGCACTGAGCTGGGTGGTGAGCTCAGACCATGCTTGGTGGGTCTGGTGGTGTGGCCTCCTCTGGGAAGAGAATGGCCCCCTTCTGG